>NC_068280.1:46053366-46213686 GCF_025860055.1 Xyrauchen texanus
CACTTATCCTATTGTTAGACTTGTAAATATAATGTTATACCTCAATTTATTTGGTATCCTGCACTTTCTTTGGTACCAAATATCCTCATTGCTTATGTTTACTGGTAATTCTTTTCCTCCCAGAGCTGACCGCTTTATATTATTAACAATTATTGTAAGTGTTACAATTTATTTTATTTTTTTTAATTTAATTGGAAACCTGCATGTTCTTTAGTGTGTGTGTTTGTATTTTTCTGTTATTTATATTTCAGTGATCTGACATCTTGTTTCAATGACAGTTACTGTACTTTGAAATGTGGAATTAAAACGCCAAATGTAAATTTGTCTGGTTTGATCAATCATTATTCTTGATAAACTGCATGCTATAAATATATATATACACAATAAGCGCCGGTAGATCGCTCGAAAATAGCGTTTGCCTCCGACGCCCCGCGGAAGGTCCGCCTTCGATATAACGCCGCCGGATGGCCAGCGGGCCGGCCGCAGAACGAAGGCGGTAGGAAGTGCGCCGTCAAACGTGTTTGCGATAACGCCATTCTGCCGCTTCTACTGCATCCGGAGCACCGCCAGTGGCCCGCCGACTCATTGCTATCTGGGTATTGGCAAAGTGCATAGAGCCTGTGTTGATCTGACTGTGTCTAATAGTTGAACAACCATTTACAATTTTCTGGATTGACAATCTGTTCCTCTCTAGATGCAGATGTGCAGTGACAAAGTGGGGGTGCCAATGAACAACATCTTCCCAGTGAAGAACTACCACGAAAGACTTTTTCATTTCGTCGCTAACGAGAGTAACGTCTGCACCTCGTTTATTGACCACGGCGTGGTTTTGCGCACAGCCTTTTCTTTTTACAATTCGAAAGTTGCGTGAACAAATGCAATCGCTGTAACTTTAAAACTACTGGGTTGATGTCCCGTGTCGGAAATCCAGTGACGCTGGTAGTGACGATTCTTTCTGACCAATGATCAGTGATCTGCAGTATTTTGACGTCACATTTAGTATCGGCTCGGCTCGGCGGTACTAAAAATATTATCAGGAACCAGGTACTATCCATAGTGGAAAACCCCCAAAAAGCAAGCAGAGTCGAGTTGAGACAGTTGTACCGTGCAGTGGAAAAGCCCCATTAGATTTTCTTTCGTTTTCTTTCAGTGCAGTATTTTCTTGCATTTTGTTATTTAATTTTTTTGCTCTTGTTGCAATTTGATGGATCCCTAGTCTTGTGTAACCAAACATTTGAATAAAATGACAAAGTTCTGGACTGTATGTGTGATTCCAGCTGAAGCGGACCATCAGGTCAAGGTTGGACCATCATAGTTCTTAAGGATTCAATATCCAATCACTGCAAACTATTTTAAAAGGTTTCCACAGTAGTACTTGACATGTTACAACTGTTTTCATTGGTCTGAGTTTGGGAAGGGACTATCTGTTTGTTCGATCAATGGAAGACAGAGGATGTGTTCGATACTCTGTTCAAAAACATTTATATTTGCAATTCCGTTTGGTGACATAAGTGTTGCAAAAATAATTTTTAAAGCTTTAATGTATTCATTACTTCTGGAAAAACAGATATTTTATTATGTATTTGTTGTGTCCCAATGAGGCAGATCTTCCCTGTAAATAACAACTTATCACAAGGAAATTATACAGCAAGAGACACTGATGTATTGATTCTGAGGGCACTTACACAGAACGTACAAGAAGCAAACTATAAATTACATTAAATAACTTACTATGAAAATTCAACATTTGTCTAAACTCTAGAAATTACAAATATAATCTATTATAGTTTTCACTTGATCAGCTTTATATCACACATCTTGTATATTGTATGTTCAATCTGGTCTGGCTATATTTATTGTGTATTTCTGTTATAAAAATTAGTGCAGCCCAAACACTTTTCCTCCTTGTATAGTGGATGGTTTTCCTGTTGTGTATCAAATAATGGATCTACTATGCAAAGTATTATTCTGTGGATCCAAATCCCTTTCAGTTTCTGTTTCCAGTAAATGTTGGCCCATAAGGAAAATAACCCATTAGCTCCAACCCCAACTGCTATAAACATTATAGATTATATCCAAATCATTTTCAGTTTCTGAGAAAAACAGTGTGTTCTCGTAACTTGTGTTTACTCCTCACTATCCCTGTCTGTAACCTTTAATGCAGGTAAAGTCAAAACTCCTGGTTTATTTATTGTTTTTCCAAGAATTGTGAAATCATGGAAGAATTTGACCAGAAGTTAGTATTATATAAGCAATCTGCATAGACGAGGGGTATTTAACAGGCCGCGACCCACAGGGTGTCAGCAGTTTTGATACTTCTGCTGGTACTTTGTTGGTACAAGAAGGCTAGATACACGAAGAAGGTCATGTGACTGAAATGTTGTATCAATAAATGTATATACTGTTTGCAAGCAACAGCAGTGTGCAGGATTTTTCTTGTTGGAACAAGAAGGATAAAATGCTAATTTATTCTATGCAATATTGCATTAGTTGAGTATGTAGGACATATAGGTAATAATCATTGATAGAGTAGACATCTGCTCTTTTTCAAATGATGTATTTGTTTGGGATGTGTTTGAGAGAATATATATATATACAGTGATGCCGGTATCACGTTACTTAGTAACACGTTACTCTAATCTGACCACTTTTTCCAGTAACGAGTAATCTAATGCGTTACTATTTCCAAACCAGTAATCAGATTAAAGTTACTTAACCAAGTCACTGTGCGTTACTATTTTTGTCATTTTCCTGAGTAAAAATATATATTTTTGCTTTCTTCTTGCGTCTCGGGGAGTGAAGTCACGTATGCGACGAGTCACGTTTTCAGCATGAGGACAGTTCATGTGTACCACGCAGCGACACTTACGTAAACAACAATGGAGGGAGGAGAGAGATGCGTGTTTTCTAGCTGGACATACAGTCACTATTTTGAGTTTGTGTCAGCTAAAGATGGAAATATTAATAGTCGACTTTGTGTCAACTACCGCGGATATTTGGACTGCTAACAACAGAAGTTATATGGGAGTAACGCTCCACTGGATCAGTAGATCCACATTAGAGCGCAACAAGGCTGCATCGGCATGTAGGAGAATTTGCGGTAGACACACGTATGATGTTATTGGTGCAGAAATTGAAAACATTCACTCTTCATATGGACTACTCAACAAAGTAGTTGCAACAGTGACTGATAATGGATCCAACTTTGTCAAGGCGTTTAAAGTATATCAGCCTGTCACAGAGTCCGATGATGGACGGAGGAGGGAGAGTCCACCGCACAGATGATGATGATGATGATGATGTCACTTTTTTAGATCTGTCAGAAATCCTCTCAGCTCAGGATGAAAGTGATGGCCAGCTGTCTTTATTTTATTTTTTATAAACATGTATTTTTCAGGAAATACTTTTTAAGTTCAACTTAAAATCTAAGGAGATACATTGTTGACGTTACTGTTAAAAACAGGTTGTCATTTTTATGTTGAGGCGGCGGGGGTGTTGTCGGCAGCTGCTGAATGTAACTAATAAAGTAACTTGTAATCTAATTTAGTTACTTTTAAAATCAAGTAATCTGTAAAGTAACTAAGTTACTTTTAAAATCAAGTAACCAGTAAAGTAACTAAGTTACTTTTTCAAAGTAACTGTGGCAACACTGTATATATATATATATATATACACAGGGTTAGGAAGTAACAGAATACATGTAACAGGATTATGTGTTTAAAATACAAAATATAAGTAACTGTATTCCACTACAGTTACAATTTAAATAATTGGTAATTAGAATAGAGTTACATTCAAAAAGTATTTTGATTACTGAAGAGCATTTTATTGTCATTTGTTTCATTAAATATATTCCTTTCAGATGGAAAAATGTATACATATAAATGATGCAATCCAAAGTGCATATGAACAGCGGTGAAACACTTTCTTATGATGTGTTTGGAGCAGAAGAAAAATAAATAAAACTATTGTAAATTGTCAGCTTTACGCTTAGCTAAAATGCTATTTCTAGCCATTTTACATGCACGTTACCAGGCACGATCATATATTTTCACGTTAGATCATATTTTCTTTTTATCTAGTAAGACTGTAAGACTTTTGAAGGTTCAGGCACAGAAAGGAGGGGGTCAGAAAGCAAGGTACCAGGTAAGGCTTTATTTTGTCCTTCAGCTCATTATACAGACTCTTTTGTGCTTTCCTGGGTTCACTGAAGTAGCTTTTTTCAGTAATAAAGGAAACTCTCAACAAACATAAACATAAAAGGGAAAATGTCCCTTTCGGCAGTACATAATAATTTTCGTATTGTTTTCCTGTAAAAATATCTAAAAATCCTTAAAACAAGATCAATTTGATTCATCTTGTTTTAGAAACAACACTGCATAAGATATTTAGGTTTTTCTGAGAATGTCATTTTAACATGTGTATTTTGTCTTACTGTACTGGCAGAGTTTTTATAGTCAAAACAAGTGAAAAAATCTACCAGTGCTGAAGAAGTAATCCAAAGTATTTAGAATACATTATTGACCTTGAGTAATCGAAAGGAATATGTTACAAATTACATTTACAGCATGTATTCTGTAATCTGTAGTGGAATACATTTCAAAGTAATCCTCCCAACCCTGTATATACAGAGTGTAATAATAGTACAATGGAAAGTGAAAATGAAAGTGTACAGGCTTGGGTTTAGCCTATAAATAAGGGCTCTGATGAGAGCTGCACTGCATACACTATCTGCACACTCTACTGTGTGTCTTATTTCATATCAAGTTAAGTGTTGTATTTGCTGTTTTTTTTCAGAAAAGAGAAGATGGGAGGTGCAGAGTCAAAACCACTATCACCACCATCACCACCACCATCACCACCAAAACCACCACCAGGTGAGTTTACAAAAAAATATATTTCATTATTAAAACATTTTAGAGTAATGAATTAAAAGACAAATATATATATATATATATATATATATATATATATATATATATATATATATATATATATATATATATATATATATATATATATTCCTTTATTAATTAATATCTGAAATAATGCGTTACATTGAAGTCAAAGATATTTATTTCAATATTTTTCTTCTTCTTTAAAGAAATTGAATATTCCTTTAGTTTTCTATTGTATGTTTGTTAGGGCTGTCAGAATTAACACGTTAGAGCATGCGATTCATTTAAAACGTTTAACGCGTAAATTTTCCTTAATCATGATTAACACATTTAACATTAATACGGCATAAATACTTGTGTGAAATCTTTGTAATGTGTGCTTCTGGAGTCATACACTGACACACCCTTCACAAACAGACACAGCGAAGAGTCCTTCTACTAATGGAGCCTACAAGCTTATCATAAATAGCATAATGCGGCGGTCCCATTGACATGTGTGTGGTGCTGTCGAAATACTCTCCTATGATAGAGCCACAGAGGTTGTTATCTCTGAAAATAAAAGAATGTCAGAATGTTACTGATAATAGTGATATGAGATGTACAAAACAAGTCCAGATGGCACAATATAATTATCACAGATGCAAATCAAGTCTTAACCAACACCAAAATGAAGAATAAGCCGTTATTGTGGTGATGACATTGACGCTCAGACTCTGACACGAATCATGAACGCAGTTTCGGACAGTCACGGTCTACCGGCAAATGCCCATTGCAATTAATATGCAACCCATGGGGCAACTAGTTCATTCTATTTGTCAACCTCCCACTTAGACTTTGGGAAATATTTAATGTTGCTTGAATTGGTGCTATTTTACTGAATTTCTTTTGGAATGCTTTGTTTGGAAAATATTAGTAAAGCGTTATATTGTTACATGTGTTTTCTTTTCTTTTTTACCTAAGATGGAAATAAATGCACTTTGACAAGAAAATATGTATATATAGTCTCAAATATGCGCACTTTCAAAATCTGCGATTCATGCGATAAACTAAAAAAAATATGTGATAAATCATGATTAAAAAATGTAATCGACTGACACACTAAAATGTGCCTTAATTTTGTTTACATTATTATACATACAGTAGCCAATATACCACACTCTTTTCATCTCACAGAATATGCTGCACCATGGAGGACCACGCCCTGGGAGTAAGTGGCGGAGGGGGGGAAATATTTAGAGAGAGAGAGAGAGAGAGAGAGAGAGAGAGAGAGAGATGAATGACTGGATGGATGGATGGATAGATTGTTGCACATTATATTGCCGTAAGAAAGGACCCCTTTTGAACAGAGATAGAGAACATCTGAAGAAAACCCTGATGGAGTTTCAGCTGAGCAATCCAAATGTTAAGTATGTCCGGATCTTGGTAATTGGGGAAGTTGGAGCAGGAAAGTCCAGCTTCATCAATTCAGTCAATAGTGTTTTCCAAGAAAGAATCACCACTGAGGCTCTTGCTGATGCAACATCTGGAACATCTTTCACAAAAATAGTAAGTATATAAACATTTGAGCACACATGAATTAATATTAAAATGTAAAAGATGGTTATATTGGTTTACAAATTATACTGTAAAGCATTTATATAATATAATTATATATTGTGCTGGGCAAGATACTCAAACACCGTTGCTAGCTAAATTTCCAACTTCTCTATTGAAAAAATTATCTAATCTTGTCTGAAAGCTGTCTGTAAAGAAAGTAGCTTCACTACAAGCTACAAGGCTAAAGCAGCATGCTAAGCTACTTCACATGATGTGTATATAAAGAAATTACAATTATTGGTTGCCTCTGGAATTTCTTGTGTGTTCTTATGATAGCAGGTGTGTGGTTAAAACTGGTTTTGCTCTTTAACGTAAATTAAAGGTTATCGGACTACAATGGTAGTTTCATTGGTCAAGCACATAAATATGCATGCTTGTTTCAGTTTTAGTTTTAAGTTTACTACAATGGTAGTTTCATTGGTCAAGCACATAAATATGCATGCTTGTTTCAGTTTTAGTTTTAAGTTTACTACAATGGTAGTTTCATTGGTCAAGCACATAAATATGCATGCTTGTTTCAGTTTTAGTTTTAAGCTTTGTTTAAATTTAAATTCACATTTCTGCATTTGTCTTACAGTACAGAACCTTTAACATTAGAAGTGGCCAGTCTGTTCTGCCTTTTGTCTTCAATGACATCATGGGCTTAGAGGCTAAAGAATCACTTGGTACACAGCCGGATGACATTGTCAAAGCACTTAAGGGCCTCTTAAAAGAAGGATACAAAGTGAGGAGGACATTTTCCTGTATACTTTCCTATATTTGAACTGGCAGACAAAAGTCAAATGTAATTCAAACAGTCAGATCAGAAGAATTTTGTAGCAGTTCTCGATTTGTTATTCCTCTTAGTTTTGCACCTTTTTCTCATTCATTTAGTTCAATCCAGCAAACCCTGTTTCTGATGGAGATGAAGGCTTCAGATGTGACCCAGAAGTTCACGAGCAGACATTCTGCCTGGTTTACATCATGGCAGCTGATAAGGTGTCAAGACAAAATCTGAAAGTGATTGAAAAGATGGTGCATATTAGGAAAAAGGCCAGTGAACTAGGTAAGTGTAACAGCACTGATCTTTCGAATAAACTTCACTATGGTAAAGATTTTAAAATGTTCTATTTAGGCAAAATTGTCTATAATTTACACTAACTATAAGTTTACCTTTTAATTCCAAAAATCCCCAAATTCAAAGAACGTAATCTCTCTTATCTCTACTCAGAAATACTTCAAAACTTGAGTAATGTAATTTTGCAAGTTCTCATCAGTCCAGCCATATTTAAGGCTCATTCATCATGACTTGAGTTGCATTACACGTCGTATAATCAGTTACATTTAAAGGTCATGTTTGTTAGATATTCCTCAGGTGATCATTATGACAAGGGTGGATGAAATATGTCCACTGGTCAAAGGAAATGTAAGGAAAATCTACACTAGCAAGAAGATCAAAACAAAGGTAATTATAACATTTAAAACAGTTCTGTCATTTTTAGCTGTAGAGAACTTTATGGTCATAAATTCAGTTATTTTTGGAATCCTTGGTTTTGAATTATTATTGAAACTGTTTGCGACACATAATAGCAAGTGACTAAGATCACTTCAAACACAACTGTTTATTCTACTTTGTTTTAATTTCCTGCAGATAAGAACTTACTACTTTTAGTACAGTCTGAACACAAAGTCAACTCAACACTGCATGTTTTCACCAAAGAGCCTTACAAATAATAATTATGTATTTGTTGTTCTCCAGATGGAGGAGTGCAGTATCCTTATTGGTGTCCCGATGAGCCACATCTTCCCTGTGAAGAACTACCATGAAGAAATTGATACAGCCAGTGACATCGATGTACTGCTTCTGAGGGCACTCACACAGATTGTACAAATAGCAAATGATAAATTACGTAATGTACAATGAAAATTCAGCATATGACTGAACTCGAGAAATCAAAAAAGTAATCTGTTAACTTTGCCTTGATCAGCTTCACAAAATGCACGTCTTGCATATCGAGTTTAATCTAGTCTGCAGTCGTTTCTGTTATGATCATACGCTGAAGCCAAGTACTATATACTATATCTATATATTATATATCTATAATTCTTCTTTGGCACCACTATATCACATAGAGAAGAGTTATAATGTGTACAAGTTATTATGATCAATACTGAACTGTGAATATGCTGTCTGATAAGGTTCTGTTGGGTTCAATTCCACCAAAGTCTGAGTCTTTAACCCTTATGTTCTGTTGAGATTTGCTTCACTTCATCGTTGTTTGGGGTCACTGCTACACCAATGATTAAAGTGTGAAAATTATTATTATGAAATAAACCTTTTTCCTGCTTAAATATTCCTTTCCATTTATCCTGAGCTTATTGAACTGATAAAAGAATAGAAATACGTGTATCATTAACTCTTACATTTACTGATAGGAATGTGCATTTCAGAAAAGCAACTAAATACAGAAATAATCATATCATTTCTTAATTTACACAAAATAATGAAAAACTATAGCTGTATATGTTTTATATATGGTATTAAACAAATATAAACTTTTGATTGAAGGAAAAAAATAATAATATATATATATGTTTTAGTAGTCTTTGAATAATTTTTTCAAAAGCAAACCTGGCAACGTCCACATTTTCCAACAGCTGCTGGAGAAGTGATCGTTCAGGCCAACTTTGAATCTCCCTCACAATGGATGCAGCAAAAAGAGACCTAGGAAGGCGCTCTCTCCTGTCAATGTGAGGCCTCAGCATGGCATATCCTAGCTGCTCCAAGAATATTCTCCTCTGGTTCATTTTGCCACCACACCACTCTTTGTTGATGGCACACCATATCACAAATGCATTATAAGCATTGATATCCAGGATGTTGAAGAATATTGCCTGGGGCAAACAAGCGGTACTTCGTTGACAGCTATATGTGGCAACCACTTTGTACAGGTTGTCTACCTCTCCTTTTGTGTAATTGTAATCTAACACCATGTCTGTTTTTTTGTCATCTCTGGTGCTCAAAGATGTATCTATGTGCAATGTGCTCATCAGGAGGACATTTTCATTTTTTGGGGGGCTGTAGGAGACAAGTGTAGTAGTGTCAATGAATGCAAAGATGGACGATGTTGTCTCCCTTCCTTTAGTCTGAACAAGCTCTTTTCAAAGCTCTGTCTTGTTTTTTCTTATTGTGCCCAACATTGTAAGCTTTCTTTTCAGCAGTTCTTCTCCTAGTGCACATGAAATAAAAAAAGTTGTCTGATGCACCTCCAGGAGGTTTTCCTGTGTAGACTTTTCCAAGCATAGCTATTGTTGGCATCAAAAGCTGCCCATAACTTTATACCATATCTTGCAGGCTTGCTTGGCATGTACTGCCAAAAGGGACATTTTCCTGTATGTGTGCGATTGCAAAGCTTGAAGTCAATGACACAGTTTTGATTTCCTTTCTCCCGAATTTGTCATACAGCCTACTCCTGGTGAACAAGGTTTCAAATGAGCACCTGCCAAATACAGATTTTTCATGCAGAGTATTTTGCTAATGTACCAGCCACTGTGGAAGGCAACCTGTAAGACTTCTCGGAGTGATATAATTGCAAGAAATTAGACACAAAGACATGCATTTGATGAAACGGGATTATATTTTGAAGAACTGATGAAATAAAATATGCCGATGCGCATCTGATTTGATATGTGTGCGCATTGAGCTCTGAGTGCAATGAAAGTGCTTCTCCAAGACACACACATTCATAGAGTTCTGGGTCTTGTTTCCCAATAAATATTGATCTTAGCTGTTAAGGGCATTTTCTACAAGCAATGTTATAAACTTTAATTATTTTCACCCAGGGTGTGATATAGCACCTGCCACCCACAAAATGCGACAAGGCTCAATCCAGTTCGCCAGCTCCTCATCCAAATGTATTTCATGTTTGAGTAATTTTGCTCATCTACCTGTAACAGGTGGATGACATGTAAGACCTCTCGGAGTGACACATGACAGGAAATGCTGTTAGTCAAAAAAACACGCTTGAAGAAACACACTTTATTATATTTTTAAGATCAGTCAAAATAAAAGCCGTTAGTGCTCGTGTTTGATCTTCTGTTTGTTGTTTCCCTGTCTCGTGGAGCAAGCGCATGTATTTATCACTTGTTTTTCTCTGTTTCATTCAACTGAAAACTTTTTGGAAGAATAATGTAATTTATCTGAGAACCTGTTGCCCTACTGATACTTGCTTGATGGCAAATGGGGTCGTTGCAGATGGTAAATGTTTGGTTGGGGAGGTGGTTATATATAAGATTTTTTAATCACTTTGTTATTTTAATTGCTTTTTTGTTTCATTTAAAGTGCAATTTGAATTTAGAAGTCTTTCAAATGTTCCATGTTTCAATAAATGTATGTAATTTTTAAAGCAAAATCAATAAAGCAAAAATATTATCCGACATTGGGGGTTGACCATATAATGGGATATCATTTAAACCCTAACCCATCATTTAAATGTGATTATTATTAAAATATGTTTTACATATCACTCAGCCCAAAAGCAAAGTTACATTTTTCATGAACAATTGTAAAATTTCTTTTATGGAAACCCGCACAAACACGTGTACTCAATTCCATATTGCAAAATGTTACCTATTAATTTTTGCATATTTGTTTGTTTTTAAGTAGTCTATGGGCAATATAAACATTTTATTTTATTGAAAAACTTTGTTTTTGAAAATAGTAAATTATTCGTTTGTGGAATGGCTCTTTCGAAGAAATTCAAAAATCAACCAAAAATGTACAAATTGTCTCCTTAGTGAAAAAAGTTTAAAAATTGTTGCATAAAAATATATGTCATAAATGATTTCTTTTACCAATCATTTTATTTATTTTACATGAAAATAATAGTTAATTAAATGCTAAGAAATGGAGAAATCAAATAGTTCTGAATGATTATTATAATAATATATACTTTATATTTATAAACATTATAATACAAATCCAGTCGCTGCTCCCAATAATGCACAGATGATGAGAAGTGAAATAAACATATTTAGAACAGAAACAAAATCCCTCAAAAGGCATTAATAACTTTTTGAATTATTTTATGTAAGGTAAATATGCTGTTGTGTGATCTATTAAGAACAAAGTGTCTGAAACATTCTTTGTTACATAGAAGAATAAAATGGTGTTCTTTCATCATTTTCAGATTTATCTGCCCCTGTATGTCTTGTTAAAGTAAACAAACTGTGGTTGCTGGCTTTACATAACCATCAGACAATCTCTTCTTATCCAAGTGAGCTGTAATAAGCTCTCAGTAGATGGCAGTATTTCACTATTTTTGTTTGTGATCTGCCATTACCGACACTGCCTGATTCTGATCAGCAGACAGAAATATGCTGCCAGTTTGTCTGAAGTTTTGTCAGTAAAAGTTTGGCTTCTACGCAATAAGGAAGGCTATCAGTTATAATCTGACCAACATGATGTAGCGTGACCAAAAAGTAGTTTGCTACTGAAAAAGTGTATCTGTTTTATAAGCAGCTGAGCTACTGTCAAACTACTGAAACATGTAGTTAAGTTGCGTCTAACGGTTTATGCAAAAGGAGATTGCATTAAAGAGTTATGCAGAAGGTGGGTTCACATTTGTCTGATGTGTTGTCAGTGTGATCAGCAAGTCTGTGGATCCAAGGGCTCTACAAGAAACATATTTTGGCAGTATATCAATTATAAATCCTGGGGGAAATTACATGACTTAAAGACAGATATTAAGATCTTAAAATAGACAGAATAACTGGAAGCTAAAGCAATAACATCATACAGAACTGGTGTGTGCTATTTTTCCTGTTTTATCCTAACTGTAATACACATAACAGCAAGGCCTAAAGCTTCTGACACCTTGTCACATGTCACTCTTTATCTAATGTACTTGTAGATGGTGTTGCAGGTTGTGGCCCTAGACCTGCTGGTGTTGTGCTGATCAGGGTCTGAAAAAAAAAGATTGAAAAAGTAAAGGGCATAGCATTAATGTAGATCCCCTTGTATGATAATGTTTTAAACACTGAGAATTAATAGCATTTCAAAGACAGTAATATTTATTTTATTTTATTTCAGACTCAAAAAAAGGTCCATAAGAACATACAAAGAAGACAGACAGACAGATAAAAACAAAGGATTACTATAATCCATATAAACAATTTCTCCAGTGCCTCCAAAGCAGCGAACTGTACCTAGTACTGCTCTGGTCAGGCCATATAAAAACAATTATAATTTCATTTTATGAAGTCCATAAGTCTCATCATAAATTTATAAACAGCATTTCTTATTACAGCATTTAATGTGTTCACATCATTCTGCACACATAACTGGCTTGCACTGGTCCAGCGAGGTACTTTCAAAAATAATATAACACTGCTTATTTTATTAAGAATATCAGCCTATTCATAGAATGCACAATTTGTTGGCAGCTGCCCCAAACAGCGGCAGGTCAGTGGCAGAGTTGTCCTTTGTCAGTTGCTGACAGTCATCACAATAAGGCTCAAACCATGGGGAGAATATTACCTGATGTCCAGAAGCACAAGTACAGTGGACTTAGCTTTTATAGCTATTTGTACTTTTTGTTTGACTTTTTCCCAAGAAAATTTATCAGAGATACTTCCTGCATTCTGGTGAATTTTGAATGCATTTGAATCATAATGTAACCTATATGAACAGCAAATCAAATTTTAGGACAAATATTCTTGGAAAAAAAAGTAGCTCTCCTCGAATTGGTTGTGGTAATGAAAAGGTTTGTAATATTTTGTCCCTGCATTTAGGAACCTCATCCTGTAAATAATAGCAATAAAAAACTTCTTATAAAATAATATTAAGTATGACAATGGAAAAATACCTTTTTAATATGATCACATTGTATTTATAGGTATGATACAATCAAAATACCACTGTTAGACCTTATATTTTTTTATCATAATTGCTTGATAGTACCTTATAGTCAGTTCTTAACATTAACGTATCACAGACGTTATTCTCTCATCACTGGGAATACAGTTTTCATAGCGGCATCTGTCTCGTAAACTCACTAGCATCATCCATAAACAGCGGCACATGCCGTTTAAATTCAGTGGCACCAGGCACAAACAGCTGCACATACCGTAAAGACAACGGCATCTGAGCGTGACACCGGAAGTGCCGCTACTAGATGCCGCTGCCGTGATTTGAGCCTGTAATTTTGTTGAGTCTTGGCTCCATTCGGTCAGCAAGTGTCGCAATATGCCTTAACAACTGTCCTGGGACTGTTGAGAATTTCAGTGTGATCTTAATGGGCATTGGCTTGCTGTGGTGGTTTATATTGAAAGTATTTTTCTTATTTTAGTTCATGTTTATGGTTATAATTGTAATGGACAAAACAATGCACAGACACTAATTGGAGATGATTTTAACTTGCCACCTGATGAATGGATAGATCTCCTTCTAGTTATACCATTTTAATAACATTATTCAGGAGTTCTGCAGGACAAATTCCCTTAAAGATATTTGGAGAATTAGGTATTCTAATCTTAGGCCAGTATTTGTGGGTCAGGCCTAATGGATCCTCTAAGTCACGGATCCATTTTTGGCTTATTACTGATGGATACTCTGAAGATGTCACTGATGTTTCAATATCTGGTGCATCATTGACAGACCACTGTCTTATTTAGTTAATCTTGACTTCAGCAATTACAAATAATCCTAAAAGACTATTGGAAGTTTAATGCAGACCTTTTAAGGGATAAAGATTTAGCAAGATAATAAGAAATGTGATTATTTAGATTAAGGATGACATCACCTTAACGTCTAATGGGAGGATGTGGGAGTACTTTAAAGCAAGGGTACTTTCAATTGAGTCTGCTAAACGAAAGAGTAGAAAACAGAAGCAGATGGAATTACACTTAATACAAGAAATAAATGCCTTCTGTAACAAAAATTTCTCCAGAAGATGATTATTTAAAGTATCTTCTAGCTAAATATCATTCGTATTTAATGAAAGCACGGGAAGCAGAAGAAGGGGAGAAGAATACCTCTTATTTAGGTTGTTTAGAAAAGAGACAGGAAAACAATGCAGTGCATAGTTTAATTTTTAATGATGAGGTAATCACAGACCCATAATTAATATCTGAGGAAATACATACATTTTATAGTGATATTTATTCATAATTTTAATCGGAAAAAAATAGTACATTTCTTGAAAAGATAAACGATGTTATCCCACAGATTGATATGGAATTTAGCGAAAGTTGTGAAGTAGACCTAAAAATGGAGGAACTTGATTCTGTTAAAGATATGGCTTTTGGAAAATCTCTGGGTCAGATTTGTTTGCCCACATATGTTTATAAATTATTTTGGGAGGATATAAAGTGTCTCCTGTTTGAAGCTTCTCTACTTCCAACCATGAAACAGGGGTTGATTATTCTAATATCAAAGTTAGGTAAAGACAAGAGAATTTTTGATAACCTCAGACCGTTTACTCTACTTAATATTGTTTATAAAATTCTCTCATCTGTGTTTGCAAACAGATCAAAATTTAACTTAAGTCAAGTTGTAAGTGAAACTCAATCTGTTTTTATTAATGGCAGGTTGATACACAACAATTAGACTTATTTTGGATTTAATTGATTATAGACTTCTGATTAAGGATGGCTTTGTTTTGTTTCTTGATTTCTACAAGGCCTGTGACACTGTAGAACATACATTTATTTTACATGCACTGGAGCTTTTTGGTTTTGGAAACAAATGTATTAATATAATAGAGATGTTGTATGAAGACAAACATATATTCAGTTTCACTTCCATCTGGGACTTCTAAGCATTTTAACATTAATAGGGGTATTAGACAGGGGGATCCGACAAGTCCATATTTATCGTAGTAGCTCAACTGTTGCAATTTATGTTAAAAATAGTGAAGAGCTCAAGCCGTTGAATGCTTTAGGTAGTGTTACGTCCCTCCCAGTCTAGGGTTGGGAGGGGGTGACAAGGTAATGGAAAAACTTATAAAACAAAAAAAAAAAAAAAACTAACAGGCACATAAAGTGTCCTCTCCTGTCCCAGCTCTCACAAAAGATCACTCCAATCTTAAATCAATTAAAGAATCATATTTATTCACAAGATCACACATAAAAAAAAAAAAAGGGAAGCTTCAAAAGGGGACCAGGCCAAAACAACAAACAAAATTCTTCTGACTATTTTTTTAAGAGTACTTGCTAGCCTTTACAAATAAACTTTAAATCAACAACAAAACTATTCCCTTACTTCTCTAAAGCAAAAACAGGAGAAAACATGATCAACAAAAATGGCATCCTCCTCCCTACAAGAATAAACAATGAACTTAGGATTCTCTGGGAGTATCAATATATAACAAATAACAGATTTAACACTTATCACCATTACTTCACTAAGCAACAGGCTGTACAATCACAATTGGTAACAACTACAATAAGTTGAGGAAACACTTGACATGACGCACCAACATTAGCACAATTGCTAATTGTCTGGGACAGGAGAAAACTGTCTCAGCAGCCTGGACACCACAAAGGCCTCTCTCATGTGAGTTCACTCTCCAACTTTATCTTCAAGCTCTCCATCCAGCAACCAATCAGAACAAGGCAGTAATCATAAGGTAACCATTGTTGGCTGGTGTCCATTAACCTTTGCAATGAGGAGAGAGAGTGAGAAGGAGAGAGAGAGAGAGCAAAAACCACAAAACACTGCCACAATACAGACAACACTTACACAGGAAGCAATACAATTATCACATAAATAAATACGCCCTGGGACGTAACAGTAGTCAGGTATTAATAAGTCAATTGGCAGATGATGCTACTTTGTTTCTTAGTAATGCAGAGCAGATTCCAGTGACCATTAATTTGGCGTCTCATTTTTCAAATGTTTCAGGCTTACCATTGAATTTAAAAAAAGTGTGAGCTGATCACAATTCATGAGTCTCATTTGGTCAATATTCCGTAAAAAGTAAAATATTTGGGAATTTTTATTACAAAAGATACTAAAATTAGAGAAAAACTGAATCTGGTCGACAGTATGAAACAAAGTCAAAACATTTTGAACTTGTGGGAACAAATGGATATTTCTATTTTTAGTAGAATTATCATAGAGAAAACCAAAGCTATTTCTAGGCTAATTTATCCACTCTTTAAGTATCTCTGACAGGTGAACAAAAGATATTAACCAACTTCAGTAAAACAAACACCATTATATAAGAAAGGGAGATTTAGTGAAGCCAATCAGTGAGGGTGGGTTGAATATAGTTGATTTCGATGTTATGAATGGGACTCTCAATTTGAAGTGGCTCCAAACTTTCCTTAGAAATGATCAATCGGTTTGGTCTTGTTTTTCTTCTAAAAATTTTATAATCTTTTGGGGCCTTGGTTTCCTTTTGATGTGTGACTTTGAGCCTTCAAAATTAAAATGTAAACTATCGTCTTTCCATAGTCAGGTATTTTTATATTGGAAGATGTTATACAAACACAATTTTTCCCCACAGTTGCTGTTTGTGGAATAAAAGGTGTATCCTCATTAATTGGGGGATTTTTTTGTGATTGGATGGATAAAGGTGTCTGGTCTATTGTACACATTATGGATGGGGAAGGGAATTTTCTCAGTGATGATGATTTTTGTGGAAAGCACAATATCACGTGTACAGATATTGTATATGTCTTTGTTAAAAGCTGTTCCTGTGGGCTTGGCTCAGTTGGTTAAAGGTGCATTGGTTTATTCACTTGTGATACCAAGACTGTACTTTAATCATTTCTGGTTTCAATTTTATTGAGGAGAGTTGTAATAATAAGGTATTAAGAACATTTGTAAATGCACACAATTTACATGTCAGAAAGAGACCCCTTGGAGAAAGTGGTTTAAATTAGAACAAGGTTTATTTCTTTCCCTCTTCTACCGAAGGCTAAAGAGGTTCAGTTTCTTTGTAATGAGTTACTCAGACATCATCATTGGAAGTCATTGGAACATTTATATTACGCATGCAAATTTTCAAAACAATTCTGGGATGACCTTCATGTTTGGTTAAGTTTGAAATATGCAATACCTGTCTTTTATCATTAATCTATAAAATATGGGGTCTTTTTTCTGTTGAATTTTTGGTTAATAATATTGTGGTTTTGGCCAATTACTTTATACATAAATCTAGATTTTTAAAGAATCCTCCCATCCTCTTGCATTTCCAGGAATTGGCGATCTTCCTCAAATCTTTAAAATGCATGCATAATAAAAAAAAATAAAAAAGTCTTTAAATTGCATAAACTTTTGGAGACATACTTTGATGATTAATCCCCTTGTACAATATTCTTTTGGTTTTAGAGGTTTTTCTTTTCTTTTTTCCCCCTTCTGTTAAAGCTTTGTTATTTACCACTCAAGCAAAAAAAATAATAATAATAATAATTAAATAAAACATAAATAAATAAAAAATAATAGCGTTATGACAGTAAAAAAAACCTCTTCTCCAATATTTTACATTTGGGCTGCAGTACACATTTTAAACGCTTGATGTCAATGTTACATATTGTACATTGCTATTGTTATTGCGCTTTTTGTATACGCATTATTAGCTTTTAAAACTAGTTTTACGTTTTTTATTTATTTTTATTTTTTTATTTCAGAGAGATTTGTCTAAAAAAAAAAAAAAAGTCAAACGAGACAATGAGTCATACCAACCAGCAGAGGACATACGTGAGTTTTAGACACGTATTGGACAGGCTGGTGGATGATACAAAGAAGAGGGCATATAAAACCCGTGACACGACGCATGATTGTCTCTTTTCCACTCATTGTACAGCGATTTGAAGTGGTGTTCCGTTGTAACATGTCCTCGTCGGGAGATTGTTTTCTGATTTCAAACATGTAAGTACTGCGTTTTCTATTGTTTTTAACATGGCCCTCTAGGTCGTAACATTTCATGATGCTTTTTGATGGTATACTTGAAATTAGAAAAATAAACCTACACGATTGATTGAAGTTAGCGGTTTCAAAAGTGCAGGACTATTAAAGTGATGACTTGAGTTGTGTAAAGCATATGTTTGAAAGACCCATGTTAATTTAAATTTTCCCCTATTCAACAGTATGGTACTAGGCGTGCACGTGGGATTGGGTGAATGGCGCCGAAGCACGTGCTTGAAGAGAACGTGATGAAAGGGTCAAAGGGATGGTGAGTTTTATTTTTTTTATGTGAATAAATGCAAAAGCTGTTTCCAAGTGTTTATTTTAAGAATGATTTTGAGCCGCTGATTATTCACACTATACTTTTCTGACATCTCCTATGAACACTGCCAAGCATCAGCTGATTATAAAATAAAATCTGAGGCTATCCAACCTAACGCGTTTTATATATTTGTGACCAATGCTGAGCTGTTTTCATCAGCTTTCATTGATTGGGAGAACATTGAAGATTCTCCACTGCAAAAATGTCGTGTAAGAGGTGGCCATTCATCGGTGTAATCCTGTTCCACTAATAATTGAATGTTACAAATGACTGTTTGCACATTTTGAACTAATGTCATGAAATTGCAGTAACAACTGTTCCACTTGTATTTGGGATATATATATATATATATATATATTTCAATCCATAAAAGTCAGACATTTGCTTGGGCAATTCTATTTCGGTTTAAGTAATGTGCAGTTGAGCTATGCTATCAATAGACAAAAACTAAATTGATTGTACATTTAGTCTTTATGATATGGCAAAGAATGTGGTTTCTAAAGTTACTCTTTGATGGTAAAACTGCTTGATCATGTATGACTTAAAAGTTTTGTAAACATACCCTTTTTCTTCTGGTTTTAGAAAATCCAGTCGAGTGATTGTACAGACACAATCAAATGTGGCGAAATATTGTGGTAAGGTTTATTTTTTTGTGAAATCCGTGTAAGAACTGATCCATGTTTTAGGATGAGAATTGAGCTGTTGATGACATCCCAATACTTTTCTGACACCTCATATGAATGCTGCATTGCAGCAGCTGATTCTAAAATTTTAGTCTGAGGCTCCTTAACCTAACACTTGATGTCTTGAGTCTATATTTTTGACCAGTCCATGCTGTAGTACTTATGGGACTGTTGAATTTCTTTTTCAAATCAGCTTTCACTGATGGTGAGAACATGGAAGTTTCTACTTCAAAGAGGCTGAAAGAGGTGAGGACCCCCAACCCCCCTTTTTTTTTTTTTTTTTTTTTAGAAATCTCTGCTAGAACTGATAAAATGTGTTTGGATGAGAATTGAGCCGTTGATGACATCCCAATACTTTTCTGACACCTCATATGAATGCTGCATTGCAGCAGCTGATTCTAAAATTTTAGTCTGAGGCGCCTTAACCTAACACTTGATGTCTTGAGTCTATATTTTTGACCAGTCCATGCTGTAGTACTTATGGGACTATGTTGTATTTCTTTTTCATTAGCTTTCACTGATGGTGAGAACATGGAAGTTTCTACTGAAAAGATACTGTGGTTGCAAAAGAGGTGAGGACCTGCCCCCTTTTTTGGGGGGGTTAATCGGTGTAAGAACTGATCAATGTGTTTGGTTGAGAATTGAGCCGTTGATGACATCCCAATACTTTTCTGACACCTCATATGAATGCTGCATTGCAGCAGCTGATTCTAAAATTTGAATCTGAGGCTCCTTAATCTAACAAGAAGTTTTGACTGAATCAATTTGACTAGTCCATGCTGTAGTACTTATGTGACTGAATTTCTTTTTCCATCAGCTTTCACTGATGGTGAGAACATGGAATTTTTTACTGCTGAGATGCTGAGTTGGCAAAAGAGGTGAGGACCCCTCCCATTTTATTTATTTTTTTGGCACGTGTAGGGAAAAAGTAAAGCGAGCAGTCTTAACAGTAATGTGTAGTGGAAGTCCCAAAAGACAAACTTAAAGTAAAAGGTATACAAAATAACAAATGTTGTGATTACACCAAACCCTGATAATGTAATACAATAAGGCAGATGATTTAATTTCACTTATGTATACCTTATGTGCTCAATGGTTTGAGTCTCTAAATATTCCTTCTGTTTTTGCTCATTTACCATTTTATTAAATGGTAGTTCCTTGTTTAGCTCAATCTATAAATTGACATTTTGGACATTTGCACCGTCAAATAATGTAAACTAGTGACTTTGTTGTAGAAATGCAACTATCACATGTGTGCTTGCGTGAGATATTTGCGATGAAATTGTACAAACACTGCAGAAGGGGGTTACTTTGAGCATTTTTATATGCTATAAATTAGAAGGACTGTATTGCATGACTGATTTTACCAAAGGGAAAACTAATTTGAATTTGGTATATTTATATTCTTTAGAAGGGGAATAAAGTTAACCTAAAAATCTGCTTTGGTAATATCATTTGACAAATGTCAAATATTTAACATGACTGAAAAAGACCGATTCAGGTGTAAGATCAAGTAGAAAGAGCTTATTTAAGGGACCCGTTGCAGGTTTCCACTTCTTGGTTATCTGTCCTATGACCGACTGGTTTTGTTCTAGTATTCAGAGGAAACTATGTGAACATTTTGATAATTAAGATTTTGCTGAACATTTAAAACGTGTTTGTCCATTTCGCCTTTATGAGGGCAGAATTTGACCAACAATGGCTTGATGTCGTAAAATTTTATAAGCCACTTCAAACCCAGCATTAATACTTGAATTAAATGGCTAATTTTAATCCCTGCTAATATAATGTATAAGTCTAATGATTGTTTATTGAAGACTTGAAAGATTTGTGTATATTTATTATTATTTTTTTTTAACCCATTGTCCCTTGTACCTCTTTATTTTTTGGCGAGGCTAGCACATTCGTCGAAGTGGGCAAATGAGCTATGCTCTGGCACAGTTATCACCCATTTTGATCCAGTGTCGGATAAAAAAAAATGCAAATACGTTTGCATGTAGGCTCAAGTTCCGATTGTGTGCATAATTAAAAGAAAGCTTCTGATTTGAACTTGTACCATATCAAATATAATCATCAAACCATGAACTGATGTCAAATGGCAACTTGCATTGCTTGACGACGTCACCGTAAAAACACGCAGTGAAAAGAATTGTCACATTGAGATAAAGCCCGGATTACTACTGTGGTTGCCATGGAAACAACGCTACATGATGCTCATTTAGTGCGTGGTTGAGCATCTGTCTCGAGGTTGCCCAGTAAATTTAAACATTTACTCATTTGCTGTATAATTATTTGCCCTGTGAAAAGTGCGTCGGATGAGCTTTAGTTTCATTGAAAGTGAGGGACACATCCCTCCTGTATTCTACGCTCATTTCACTTACATAGTATTTTGTCACTTGTTTTGCAGGTGTGACTCGTTCAGCCTTGGTTGCCTAAAGTTCAACGAGCCCTCTTTGTGGATGGATGTGCTGCTATAATATTTTACAGATGAGTGCATATCTGCAACCCATGAATGCTGTTGCCACATTGTGTACTCTTAATGAACATGGTTAATTTGAATGTCTTGTGCTGTTCCAATAAAATATATAAACCGTTATCTGTGTAATTTATTGCACTGTGGATTTGTAGTGTTTGAGCTCACATGTTTTTGAAAAGGATTGTCAGGCAATGGATCTAGTGACTGTTGAGCACTGTGGATTTACAAAATGTCATGTTGCTACACAAGTAAGTGGTGTGAAATGAAACCTGTAACTCTTTACGATTTTAAACCTAGGCCTATTGGACTTTATATATTTTTATTTTAAATCGATGGATCGCAATCGAAGACGGTCTACAGTATTTGCAAACCTTACCGGCACAAAATCAAGGCATAAGTGTAACTAAAATCGGAGTGGGTGTTGCCTCAATCCATTAGTTTAAAAGCACCCGCATCTACAGATGCTCCGCTCTGGACGCTTCTAACGCAGGAAGAACGGGCTCCTCTTGAGACAGTGACATGCTCTGTACTTCCGGATTATTGCTCCTAATGATCGAACCGTCCTACATTTTAACGCTCAAATGATTTGATCAAAGGAAGTGTTTTATTTGGGAGGGTGTGCTCTACATGCGTTTTGGATTGAATCTCTACGAAATTTTTCTGCACGCGCGCAACTGTTGGATTTGACGCTTTTTAAATGAAACTTGAAAGGTAAGGAAACGTGTGTCAAAATAACTGCGAACAATGTTGGTCCGTTATCGATAGTTGCGTGTATGTAGCGCAAACGATGTCAAGACTTAATTTCTTCACGTCTATATCTAGCTTTTGTGACGTGACACCCACGTGCTCAAAGAAAAGCGAAACGGGTTTAATATCAGATGTAAATCTTTACCGTGGATTAAAAAAATATAATGACGCATAAAATGGTTCAAATTTAGTCTAGATACAAACGGTTTTTTTTTTAATCTTAAACGCTTTGCTCCCTGAACGGGTTTACGTTCGCATTGATGTGCGTGGGAGTGGTAAAATATATATTTATATTAACACTTTGTCGGAACTGATCTGTTTATATTTAGCTATAAACGTGAAAGCGGACCATCTAAACCAAGCGAAGTGTTTAGAACCCAGGGCTTAAGTATGAACGACGATTGCAAGCCGTTATATTATATGCAGTAAACATCTGGATCACGGCGGTCCATAATTCGCCATCATGAGGATGTGCTGACTGGATGCATGTAGGCACCATAAATTTGAGTGATGCTGGACCGAAAATGTGATTTTATTCTGATGTACTATTAATGATGTTTGCAAGTTGGTAAATGGCTTAATTGGTTTTAGTATATGGTATCTGTGGAATATCAAATTTAAAAGGATTAAGTTACTTGTGGGTTGTGTGAGTTGTAGTGAATGATTGTTGGTTGTGGTACTTAATGATCAGTTTGATGAGTAGGCTACTAGATATCGAAATATAGGTCGTGTTATTTGGTTTACTGTAGAAATGAGGACTAATGCAGATTATATAACTGATAAACCACATTACAAGTCAAACTAGTTCTGTTTGACCTACCATAGAGGCAAATTGTCCTGAAATCTGATAAAAAAAATATATTGTTGCAATTATTGTCATGCTTTTACATGTAGGACTATATTTGTATTTTTTTTTTATTGAAAATTAACAGTTGGAAACTCATTCACTAAAAATATTTTTTTTTTACAGCATCTTTGTCAGTAAAAAGTTGTTTACTTTTTCTAAAGTTCCTCTATTTGACAACAGTCCTACTACAAGAAATACATTGTTCTACATTTTTACAGTGGACTGGGTTTCAATTTGTGAATTTTGTGGTAAAAGGGAAGAACAAAAGCATGACGTAAAAACAAAAAACAGCCTTTTTCCTTTTCCATCATAGTCTCACATGTTTCCATGCCAACGGTGACATCAGCACTCTGGAGGGTTGTGTGTAAAGGATAGCAGACTCCCCTGCTCTGGTTCTCCATGGTTACTGGCTGATGCCAGCCAACTAAAAAAAGATATCGGCCACATGATTATTTGACTTGCACAGTGAACATTAAAGGATTTTTTTTTTGTTCAATACAAGTTATGGTTGTTCAAAAGCATTTGATGCATAATGTTGATTACCACAAAAATAAACATTAACCCTCCTTACTAAAAAAAAAAGTAAAAATCAGTGTTACAGTGAGGCACTTTTAATGGTTGTGAATAGGGCCAATCTGTAAACATTAAAATGCTAACATTAAAAAAAAAGTAGAGTCACAATATGTAAACAGTATGCATGCCAAAAACAATTGTTTTGTTATAAAATTGCTTATTAAACTTTCTGTATAAAATACATTCAATTTGACAACTTTGTTACAACGTTTGATGACACAATGCTATAAACAAAAGCATTTTTTAAGTGACCGTAAAAACATAAATAATACACAACTTTTAACAGAAGTATTAATGTAAGTGCTTTAATAAAATTATAAGCTTCACATTTCTGTCTTTAAACCCTCAAAAAAATGGTCTAATTCTATTGTAATTGCCTCACTGTTTTCAATTTATTTATTTTTTTAAGAAAAGGAGGGACGAGTCAAAGTGATTTTTTGTGGTAATCAACATTATGATACAAATATTATCTAACAACTTGTTAGCGACATATTTTTTTAAAAACACGATGGCTTTAAAATTCACATTTGAGGTACAGTGGGTACGGAAAGTATTCAGACCCCCTTAAATTTTTCACTCTTTGTTATATTGCAGCCATTTGCTAAAATTTAAGTTCATTTTTTTTCCTCATTATTGTCACCCCATATTGACAGAAAAACACAGAATTGTTGACATTTTTGCACATTTATTAAAAAAGAAAAACTGAAATATCACATGGTCATAAGTATTCAGACCCTTTGCTGTGACACTCATATATTTAACTCAGGTGCTGTCCATTTCTTCTGATCATCCTTGAGATGGTTCTACACCTTCAATTGAGTCCAGCTGTGTTTGATTATACTGATTGGACTTGATTAGGAAAGCCACACACCTGTCTATATAAGACCTTACAGCTCACAGTGCATGTCAGAGCAAATGAGAATCATGAGGTCAAAGGAACTGCCTGAAGACCTCAGAGACAGAATTGTGGCAAGGCACAGATCTGGCCAAGGTTACAAAGAAATTTCTGCTGCCCTTAAAGAGCAACATGCAGGTTGGACACCCCTATATAGCATAGTGTATGTTGATGATAAAACAACTAGATTTTCTGAACTGGAGTAATATATATTTAGCCATTAACGATATTTTGAGATAAATTGTGATAAAATAACTTCCGCGTCTATAAAGCACTAACCGGAAGCGACGATGGGCGAGGGAGTCTGGTCAAGTTCAAGCTCAGGTTACAATGGATGCGAATGAAGAAACCGAGTTCTCCGGTGTGGACGAACATGCCTATGATGGCCCACAGGCCTATAATTATGAGCAAATTAAGAGTTAAAATAATTAAAAGTAAGACTTACTCTGCTAAGTCCTCGTTTTCGTTGCACAGAATGTCTGCTAACGTTAGCACTTTGTCCTCCAGTCCAGCCCGCGCCAAAATCCGGTGTACACTTTGACGGTGGACTTGATTCCATCGAGTGCACCGAGGGAACAGCATCAGTAATCAGCCTCATGTGGTCCTTACTCCGAAATCCCATCCGAGACTCCAACAAATCTCCAGGTCGATAATTCTTCGGAGTGAAATGTGCGCCACAAACGACCGAGTGTGTGGTAACAGACGCGGCAGTGAAGTCTGCTCTCTTCACCTGCACAAAACGCACTCAAGACCGAAAAGCCTTGTTTTTTCTAGAAGGAAAATGATGGACACGATGTCCTGACAGGCTGGAATTCGTGCAACCAGCACAAACACAATAATTTACCATTATGGCTTCTCTAAAACTTTCTGTACTGCTCTAACTACATCAACACCCACGAGAGCTGACCGCAAGCTCTTTTGTTTGCCTCGCCCTACGTCATATGACGCGTTGATAGCGGGAAAGGCGTATTCCAGAGCCTAGCATATTTTCATCAAAATCTCTACATCAAATGAGATTTCATTAGTAATTTCTACATATGTGTTTTTAAAAGACCTCTGCAGACAATATAAAGTATTAATCCAGTTATAAATTCAACCTGCATGTTGCTCTTTAAGGTTCATAAGAGCACAGTGGCCTCCATAATCCTTAAATGGAAGACGTTTGGGACGACCAGAACCCTTCCTAGAGCTGGCCGTCTGGCCAAACTGAGCTATCGGGGGAGAAGAGCCTTGGTGAGAGAGGTAAAGAAGAACCCAAAGATCACTGTGTCTGAGCTCCAGAGATGCAGTCGGGAGATGGGAGAAAGTTGTAGTAAGTCAACCATCACTGCAGCCATCCACCAGTCGGGGCTTTATGGCAGAGTGGCCCGACGAAAGCCTCTCCTCAGTGCAAGACACATGAAAGCCTGCATGGAGTTTGCTAAAAAAAACACCTGAAGGACTCCAAGATGGTGATAAATAATATTCTCTGGTCTGATGAGACCAAGATAGAACTTTTTGGCCTTAATTCTAAGCGGTATGTGTGGAGAAAACCAGGCACTGCTCATAACCTGTCCAATACAGTCTCAACAGTGAAGCATGGTGGTGGCAGCATCATGCTGTGGGGGTGTTTTTCAGCTGCAGGGACAGGACGACTGGTTGCAATCGAGGGAAAGATGAATGCGGCCAAGTACAGGGATATCCTGGGCGAAAACCTTCTCCAGAGTGCTCTGGACCTCAGACTGGGCCGAAGGTTCACATTCTAACAAGACAATGACCCTAAGCACACCGCTAAAATAACGAAGGAGAGGCTTCACAACAACTCCGTGACTGTTCTTGAATGGCCCAGCCAGAGCCCTGACTTAAACCCAATTGAGCATCTCTGGAGAGACCTGAAAATGGCTGTCCACCAACGTTTACCATCCAACCTGACAGAACTGGAGAGGATCTGCAAGGAGGAATGGCAGAGGATACCCAAATCCAGATGTGAAAAACTTGTTGCATCTTTCCCAAAAAGACTCATGGCTGTATTAGATCAAAAGGGTGCTTCTACTAAATACTGAACAAAGGGTCTGAATACTTAGGACCATGTGATATTTCAGTTTTTCTTTTTTAATAAATGTGCAAAAATGTCAACAATTCTGTGTTTTTCTGTCAATATGGGGTGCTGTGTGTACAATGAGAAAAAAATGAACTTAAATGATTTTAGCAAATGGCTGCAATATAACAAAGAGTGAAAAATTTAACGGGGTCTGAATACTTTCCGTACCCACTGTATATCTGTTTGTAATATACACTGCCTGGGCAAAAAACAAAAAGTTGTATACTCTAATATTTTGTTGGACCACCTTTAGCTTTGATTACGGTCAGGACTGGACTGGGAAGGTTACATGGCAACTGGCCCAGCTGTTGAGTTGAGGTTCGCTGTCCTTTTCTGCATATCGCAGTGTTGTTTTGTGGTCCGTTTTGCATAATGCGGTGGCTCATTTTTGCCATTCGGCATGTTTCCCAGCCGACTCACCGGCCCGCTCACTGATTGGCCCCAAAATTTGTCGGCTGACTGGGAAAATGCCACGGTGTGCCAGATTACCAGTCCATCCCTGATTATGGTACACATTCTTCAAGGCATTGTTTCGACAACCTTCTGCAATGTCACAACATTTATTTCTATCCAGAGATCTGAGATCTTGTATTGATGACGGGAGAGTGTGACTCGCTCCGTAAAATCTTCTCGAGCACATCACAAAGACTTTCAATGGGGTTAAGGTCATGAATCTGTGGTGGCCAATTCATGTGTGAAAATAATTCCTCATGCTCCCTGAACCACTCTTTCACAATTTGAGCAAGATAAATCTCGGCATTGTCACCCCGACATGCCTGTGCCATCAGGGGGAAACAAAATAAATTGATGGGATAACCTGGTCATTCAGTACATTCAGGTAGTCAGCTGACTTCATTTTATTGGCGAGCCTAGACCTGACCAATTGAAGCAAACCCAGATCATAAAACTGCCTCCAGAGGCTTGTACAGTGGGCAGTATGCATGAGGGGTGCATAGCTTCATGTGCTTCCCTTCTGACCCTGATGCACCCATCGCTTTGGAATAGGGTCAATTTGAACTCATCAAACAATGTGACTTTTTTCCATTTGCTCCACAGTCCAATCTTTATGCTCCCTAGCAAACCGAAGTTGTTTTTTCTGGTTAGCCTCACTAACAAGTGGTTTCTTCACACAGCTGTTTAGTCCCAATCCTGTAAATTTTCATCACATTGTGCATTACTTACTTTCACTATAAAACATAGCCGTAAGTCATTTTTTACTATGTGATTTCAAGCGTTTTAGTGATCTCTGATCATATTCATTCAAGATTTTTTCCGACCACATTTCTTCCACGAAGCTGACGGTTCATCACTATCCTTCCAGGTTTTAAGAATGCGTTGGACAGATCTTAACCCGATTCCAGTGATTTCAGCTATCTCCTTATTCATTATTTGCCAATAATTTGCCCCTTCTGAAACACAGTAACATCTCTTCCACGAGCACAGGATACGTCTTCTGACATGGTTGTTTAAGAAATGAGAAGCTACATAATGCATCAGTAAGGGTTAAAATAATTGTTGCCAGCTGAAACATATTAATCGCTGCAATAATGATCCAGTCATAGGCTCTTAAGAATCTGCTTATTTAAATCCAAACAGTGAAGTTTTGTTTGGCCATGCAGTGTTGTACAATGTTGTACAAGAAAACGTCCAACTATCTTTAAATAATGTTTACCACAGACCTCATTTTACTCATGAATACAAAACTGCCATTAAAATTCCAGAGGAAACCTACTTACAGTATGGCTAGAAATTTCAAATTCTCTTCTGGTTTTTTGAACTACAACCTGAACAGCTCTATTGACCTTACAACTCTTCTACCACCAACACAACTTTGCCTTATGTACAACAACCAAGCTATGGAAATCAAGAGACGATGTTGAACTTGATCCCACCAGTGTAATTTATCTCTTTTTATGATAGCGATGTCTGATTTGTAATGAATCATTCTTTTTAGTGAATTGAACTGAATTGAAGCTGAGCTCTTACTGGTTTAATTGATTACTGAGTTAATAACATACTGAATATACATTTTTAAACATTAGACTTTAAATAATCTGTAACACTGTAAATGAACCACTACAAAGAACACTTTAAAAATAAGTGTATGCAAACTTCTGACTTAAACTGTAAATTAAAATGGATTTAAGACAATATATTACAATTGTTACAACCATACAGTATATTACATGCAAATTTTCAAGTGTAGGCCTATGAATTACTTGCATCTGTACACCATGTCTGTACAGGTTATAAGGGACAAGTAAGATGTTGGTGGCATTTTGTTTATGTGCCAAAAACAATATATTGTGAGATATTGAAAAACAGAATCTATTTAAATAAACAGTTCAAAGAACTGACTTGTTTAGACAAATACATCCAAAACTTATGTCAGGAGCAACTCAATATAATTATGTTTGTGTTATAGGCACACAATCATGTCAAATATACACTTACTAAATAGTTCATATATTACCTTTTTTTTCTTCTTCAGTAAATAGCATAACTACATTTTCTAACTGCTTTTTATTTCTAGATTCATGAACAATCGTGCACCATCTAATAAGAGATACCAGCCAACAGAATATGAGCATGCTGCTAACTGTGCTACACATGCAGTGAGTTATGCGTAGCTACAATTTTTATAATTGACATTCAATGTACAGTATGCAATGTCTTTGTTTTGCCACAGATAATATAAATGTTTTCCTGTAGTGACTGTACAACAGAAAAAACATGATTTCTACACATTGATGAATACATGTATTTGATGTGTGACTGTATTTTTTCTCTGAGCTATGGATCATTCCCAGCATTGTGGGCGGGGTCTTGTTATACTTCTTGTCTGATGACCATTGGGAGGAGATTTCAGCATGGCTTTATGGGGCAGGGCTATCAAGCCTTTTCATCATTTCCACAGTGTTCCATACTGTCTCCTGGAAAAAGAGTCATCTCCGGTAAAGCCTTGCATATGAGCCATAATGCCATTTCATTTTCATTTGTTCCTGCTACAAACAAGTTAAAAGGGATAGTTCACTCGAAATGAAAATTCTGTCATAATTTATCCATTCCCATGTTATTCCAAACCCATATGACTTTCATTCTTTCTTGGAACACAAAAGGAAATATCAGGCTGTCAGCCTAAATTACAATTCAATTTTTTTCTGTTTGGGTAAACTATTGCCTTAAAGGGATAGTTCACCCAAAAATTATAATTCTCTCATAATTTCCTCACCCTCATACCATCCCAGATGTGTATGACTTTCTTTCTTCTGCAGAACACAAACAAATATTTTTAGAAGAATATTTCAGCTCTAGAGTATATATACAATTCAAGTGAATGGTGCCCAAAACTTTAATCAAAATCACATAAAGGGATGAAAGTAATCCATATTACTCCAGTGGTTTAATCTATGTCTTCAGAAGTGATGCAATTACTTTACTGAGAAAGAGATAAATATTTCAATGCTTTGTTACTATAAATCTAAAATATCACGTACACTTTTGTTTTTATTGTATAAAACAAAGGACTTACTGTAAATATTGATCTGTTTTTCACCCACACTTATCATATAGCTTCTGAAAATATAGATTAAACCACTGGAGTCATATAGATTACATTTATCCTGCCTTAATGTGATTTTTTTTTACTTGAAAGTTCTGGTCACCATTCACTTGAATTGTATGGACCTACAGAGCTGAAGTATTCTTCTAAAAATCTTTGTTTGTGATCTGCAGCAGAAAGAAATTCATAAACATCTGGGATGGCATGAGAGTGAGTAAATGATGAGAATTTTCAGTTTTGGGTGAACTATCCCTTTAAATTTACATGTGTACTTGAGGAGTGTGAAGTGAGAAGTCTTTATTTTTTAGATCAGTTGAACACTGCTTCCACATGTGCGACAGAATGGTGATCTATTTCTTCATCGCTGCATCCTACACACCTTGGTGAGCTTATGTATTAAGTGATTGTTCCCAGCATTGAATTTAGGAAATTAATTTTCAATCAGCATTGTAGATTTAATGGATTTGCGTTTAGAGTGCCAGTAAAAGGACACACTTAGAGTTGTGGGTGTGGTACAGATTGTGAGAATCTAAAGACCAAGGATTAAACGTGCCAATCTCTAGTTTGTGTACCACTCTAAGATGTGTGAAAATGGGTAATTTTAGTGGTAACCCATATAATACAAGCGATTCGCTTACCACAGAATTAAAATACAGTATATATGATCCATATCAGAGCATCAATAATCCTGTGCATTGTAAAAATTATTTGTTGCTTAAAGGTGCAATATGTAACCATTTTCATGTAATATTCGCCTTTTTTTTTTTTGGCCAATGTGTGAACGGCTTGTAACGTAACTTAAAATATGAGCCCTTCCCAGACTTCCTATGTTGCCTATTAAAGCCTGTAGACTGATTTTCATGCGAAGGGAGCGGGTCGCTTTTGCCGGAAAAATCCAAAAGAAGGGGACGTTTATGCGTGCTCCCGAGAGCCTTGCCTCAGTAATAGCTTCTCTTCCACTATTCAACAGCGACAACAAACTGCAACACTAGGTAATGTTATCTTAAAGATGGAATCTAGCAAACGTCCGGCTCCCAGCACAACACCGACTCCTAAAAAAAAGGATCTACTGAATCCTGTCTGGCTAAGCGGGAACGTGATCGTGGTCGAGTGAACATCGGCAGGGCGTTTGATTCCTGGAGGCCCTTCATTCATTTTTGGGGATCAAAACTGACCCTGAATTGGCGTTCTTCTTATTGTACAAGTAAGCTTAGATAACTGCAAAGCATGTGAAATATAGTGCCATAAGGATTGATCTGTGTAATTTTAGTTAACTTGATCTTGCCTGCTAACGCTGAAGATTTGCAAGCTACCTTGCTTCGTAACTTTCTCAAATAGTTTCAACGATCTTCTCTTTATTTTAAAAGTCAAGTATACAGGATACATTTAAGCAAATATGCTGGTTTCTTGATCGTAGTACAACATATGAGATACAAAACATACAATTGTGCAACATAACTGCAATGCAACAGTAAACTGTCTGGTATAGTTTGGTAGTATGTAGCTTCATGTGTGTATCAGTATGCTTTGTTAGCTGATAAGTAGCTTTAATTTTGTCTCAACGTGTGTAGTAAAACAATCATAACTGTGTCATTTTAATTATGCTACCTTATCTAACAGCATGATGCCAGTGAATCACGTTCAGTCTTTTTGTACGTCATTGTTTTGGATGCTTGCACGAGTCCCTATGGATTGTGCGCGCGAGCACGAGCAACAGGTAGCTGCCTGCAGTTCACTTATTGGCCACAGGTGTCATTAATATCAAGGGTTTCTGAATATTACATACTGCACCTTTAAACTTGCAAAGTTTGTAACTTAGTTGCATGCACTTAATTTAAAATGCCATGCCAAGGGGAAAAAACGACTCGGTTACTAACGTAACCTCGGTTCCCTGAGAGGAGGGAACGAGTATTGCGTAAGTAGCTTACGCTATGGGAAAACTCAGTTTCTCGAGAAATATTGAAGTCTTTATGTAAAACGCATTGCAGCTGCACAGCAGACAGCAATGAGCGAGGCAGCTCGGTCATTGGCTGTGCTGCAGCAACTTGCTCGAACCAATGACGGGCGACTCTGAACGCTGCGACCAATGGGCGCTATGCTGCGCCACGCTCAGAGCCCGCCAAGATGGGCGTGGCTTAGGGCTATATATTAGGCGCCCGTCATGAGAGTTCTTTAGGTTCAATCGACTGAAGCTGAACTGACCAAGCACTAGCACGGCAGCTTACGCAATACTCGCTCCCTCCTCTCAGGGAACCGAGGTTACGTTAGTAACCGAAGTCGCTCCCTATCGAGAGGTCTCTCCTATTAGCGTAAGTAGCTTACGCTATGGGAACACCATGCAAAACGCCGTGCGTGCTGACTTCACTCTATAAAGCCAGAGGCAGATGCCTGAGCCTTAAAGCAAAGTGATTATTCCACGAGCCGCCAACGGCGAGCTACATAATGGGATAGTATAGAGCCTTCCAAGGTGGTCCATGGTGGGCGCTCATAGTACAAACACAAGCACATATCTTATGTACTGAGTTTTCTATGTACTGATATGCATAAAAAATCCTTTAAGTCAGTCAGAGACGGACCTATAAGGGAGGAGATAATGCTCAGCATATACATACTCCAGTCCATTCTATAGTCAGGCTGATAGAATGTTGGAATGCAATGAGGGGACCTGTAGGTTATAAAACCTGATAAATGTCGAAGGTGAGGCCCAGCCTGCCGCCGCACAAATATCTTCAATGGGTATCCCACTCGACCACGCCCACGAGGAGGCCATGCTCCTCGTAGAGTGAGCTCTGACGCCTAAGGGGCATTGAAGGCCCTTGGCTTCATAAGCCAGCGCTATAGCATCCACTATCCAGCGCGATATTCTTTGCTTTGAAACTGCGAGACTTTCATGTCCGCTCCCTGGTTCAGGGCGCCTGGCACATGCGCTGCTCTCAGCGAGCGCAGGTGGTGCTGTGACCATAAGATGAGCTCCCTGGCCATAGAGTGCAGGGAGCTCGACCTGAGTCCACCCTGGCGATTTATATACTGAAACTACCGGTCATGTTGTCCGCTCGACCAGGACGTGTTCGCTTTTCAGGTACGGAAGCAGGGCTCTGAGAGCCAAGGCGACCGCTTTCATTTCCAGACAGTTTATATGTAGGCGCTTTTCCAGGTTTGACCAAAAGCCGGAGACAGGCCTGCCCTCGTAAAGGGCCCCCCATCCTATTTTGGAGGCATCTGTCGTGATAATTTTTCTCCGCAGTATTACGCCCAGACTCACGCTGGTTTGATACCAGTTGACGGCTTTCCAGGGCGTCAGGGCTTTTATACAGCCGTGATTCGCTCTGATCAAAAAGTGGCCCGAGCGCCACGCGTGAGTGGGGACACGGCTCTTGAGCCAGCGCTGGAGAGGACGCATGTGCAACAATCCTAGCTGGAGTACAGCTGATGCCGAGGCCATGAGACCAAACGGTTTCTTTGAAACCGTTTGACGGGGGCGTGCGCGCCCATTCTGAATGATGTTGCAAGGCGTCGAATAGAGAGCGCACGCTCTGATGAGAGGCGCGCTGTCATCTGCACTGAGTCTAGCACTATTCCCAGAAAAGAGATATTCTGGCTGGGGGATAGCACGCTCTTTGCAAAATTGATTCTCAGACCCAGGCATTCTAGATGGCTGATAATCCAAGATCTGTGCGTCGTTAACTGACCCTCTGATTGTGCTATGATTAGCCAATCGTCGAGGTAATTCAGTATTCGCGACTCCCGCTGTCTCAGGGGAAAGTGCCGCGTCCATACATTTCGTGAATGTACGGGGGCCAATGATAGGTCGAATGGTAGTACTGTGTACTGGTATGACTGTCCCTCGAAAGCGAATCTCAGAAAAGGCCTGTGATGAGGCGCTATCGGAATGTGAAAGTAAGCGTCTTTCAAATCCACTGATAGAAACCAATCCCCGGGGTGAACTTGCGCGAGGATATGTTTGGTTGTTAACATTCTGAACGAGCGAATCATTAAAGCTTTGTTCAGATGTCTGAGATCTAGGATGGGGCGGAGGCCACCGTCCTTTTTCGGGACGAGAAAATAGCGGCTGTAAAAACCCGCCTCGCTCATAGAGGGAGGAACAGTTTCTATAGCGCCCTTCTCTATCAGTTTGAGCACCTCGGTGCGTAGAACATGTGACACATCTTTCCTCACTTTCGTCTCGACCACCGCTGAAAAGCGGGGTGGTCTGCGAGCGAATTGAAGTGAGTAACCGTGTTTTATTATGTTCAAAACCCATTTCGGCATGTCAGGGATTTTTTTCCCAGGCTTTTGCTCGCACAGATATAGGCTGAATGCTGGCTGGGGGCGTGTCGCAGTGACGTATGGGCCCCACCGGCAAATTGCCTTGCGCTAACACTGAGTTTACAGCTCTCAGAGGCGCAGGTGCGCGCTGAGCAGCCGTGTTGAGTGCCGAGTGCAGGGGTGCGTGTGAGAGTACAGGCACGCGCGCTATCTCCGAAATGCTTGCAGCATGAGTCGGAGAAATGCTTGAAACTGTATGGACAGAGTTTTCGGGTGGGGGTGCATACATCGTAATAGGCACGCGCGCCACATTCATAAAGCTTCCCGCTCTTAGCGGGGAGTCTCTTGGCTCGCGCATCACATCTGTGATGTTTGCGGCATGAGACAGAGAACTGTTTGAAACTGTATGGGCAGCGCTTATGGGTGGGGGTGCATATACTGTAGTAGGCACGCGCGCCACTTTCATAAAGTCTTCCGCTCGCGGCGGGGGTTTTTTGGCTATGCATACAGTGTTTGTGTGTAGGGGTGCATGCATCACAGCAGGCACGCTCGCTACCTTTATAGTATTTCCCGCTTTTACTGGGGAAGTGTGTATAACTGTGGGAACAGTGCTTGTGTGTAGTGGTGCATACATGACAATAGGCACACGATCTACATTTATGAAGTATTTGGCACTGTTTGGACAGTATTGATATGTGGGAATGCGCACTTTAGTGTGGACACGTGACCCCTTAGTGACACAGGCAGAAAATGTGATTTCTGTGTGTTGCCATTAAAACGGCGTTTGATTGCAGGTGAGCGAGTTCTGTGACTGGCCCATTGACTGCTGTACAGACATTTCCAGCCGCCTGTAAGGGGACTGGGTAATGTTTTACACGTTTTGGAGACGGGAGGCGCCGCCCTGGCTCGCTGCTGCTGCTGAGGCGGTCTCTGGCGGCTCTGTGACGAGCTGGAGCGCTTGGGCAGGAAGTGACGCATAGCCTGCGAATCCTTCCGAGCTTCAGTGAAGCGTTCAGTGAACTCTCTTACCGCTTTTAGACAGGATGCGGACGATCTCTGAGTCCATGCTGGTGCCCGTGCTCGTGTCCGCTAATGTCGACGGCGCGGGTCGAAGGCCGAGCCCGCCAGTCGTCGGATGCAGCGCCAATGGAAAGACTGTCATCCTTTTCACCGTCGTCCCCTGACGCGCCGAACGAGACGAGACCCACCGCTCTGTTGGAGGGTGCTGGTCCGCCTGCGTTGAAATGGACTGGCGGCGGGAGTTCTCGGTAGTGGTGAAGCACGCGGGACTGGCCCGGCGTGACGTCACTGAAGTCCGCGTGCTCTGGCGGCCTCCGTGAGCGGCGCTTTTTCTTGCGCTGCTCGAACAGAGGGACGGCAGCACGGTGGTAGCAGGCTCGCTCACGGCGAGGCGGCAAAGCGAAGCGCGCAGCTCGGTGAGGCCAGGGAGTCACATTCGGGGCATCCGCCTCGAGTGAGAGCAGCTTCTGCATGGTCAGGTCCCAGGCAGCGAGTGCAAATGATGTGACGATCCCCGTCAGGAAGAGGGCCTCTGCACGAGGCGCAGGCTGAAGGCATTTGCAACAACGCCTTGAAAAATTACTCTTTTACTCAATCAAAAAGCGTCGCAGAGGCGAGCGCTTGCAGTAAAAGGATATAGCGATGCGCGCCGGATGGCGTAGCAGAAGGCTTCGAAGGCCGGTGTCCTCTTAGCGGTCCTGCTGTAGGCTTTTCGACGGCGGGCGAAAGACTCCAACATTCCGGAGGATCCAGCGAAGAGAAGGTCTTTGCTGAAGGAGATTAAATCTAAAGAACTCTCATGACGGGCGCCTAATATATAGCCCTAAGCCACGCCCATCTTGGCGGGCTCTGAGCGCGTGAAGAGTCGCCCCGTCATTGGTTCGAGCAAGTTGCTGCAGCACAGCCAATGACCGAGCTGCCTCGCTCATTGCTGTCTGCTGTGCAGCTGCAATGCGTTTTACATAAAGACTTCAATATTTCTCGAGAAACAGAGTTTTCCCATAGCGTAAGCTACTTACGCAATAGGAGAGACCTCTCGATAGGGAACTATATTTTGGTTAACTTACTAAATAATGATAAATCGTTCCAACTGAAAAAAAACTCTGTCCTCATATTTAGTTAAATAAATGCTATTCAACAGATATTGATGGTTGTTAACTAAGACACTCTTTTTTTTTTTTTTTTACAAATTACAAAGTGGAGGAGAAAATATTTATTCATTTTAACTTTCCCTCTTTGTTACTTTGATCCCTAGGAAGTTAAGGTGATTTCAGCATTTATATTTATCAGTATAAGTGTTCCTTGAGGATCAAACCAATGATGGTGAGACTTATAGTTTGATGTTCATTATTGTTAATTAAGAATCTAATGGATTTATGGCAGGCTGACACTGCGGGAGCTTGGTCCATTGGCTGCCCACATGCGTTGGGTTGTCTGGGTGATGGCCTCTGGAGGAACTGGCTATGTATTCTTCTTTCATGAGAGGTATTAATAAATGCATTCGCTGATTACCTGTTCTCTGTAATGAAAAGGAAATGGTAGTAAAACAAAATCTATTAAAAATATCTTCAAAAATGCTTTCAAGGTCGCATATATGTTAACATTAGTTAACGCACAGGAACTAACAATGAAGAATAGTTTTGCAGCATTTATACGTACACATTTTAACATATACAATTGTAGGCCTATATGTCGTTTTGATGTTTCTTCAACTTTAGGCACTATAGGACTTCTAGAAAGTATGGTGTCATAAGTTTTCACAACTTAACTTATTTTTTACATTCAGACAGTGTATGTACATGCATCACAGGAGATGTATGTCATTTTTGTCCCTTTTTCTGGGAGTCCTGAAAATTGTCACCACAGTGTCATTTACAGAACATCTCAAATTCTGTATTGTATTTAATAGAAATATAATGTTTAATAGATCTTGGATATGGCCGTGATTAAAATTACATTTATAAATGTTTTTGAAATAAAATGGCCAACTTCTTTGTCTGGCTAATGTCATACTGTAGATAACATTTTATGTAATCTAAATACACACAATTTAATAATATTTTCCCACTTTTTTCCCATAAGATTACAGTTTTATTGGAAATGATGCCCAGTAAAAATATTCTGCTCACAAGTGATATTTACCTTGAATTTTCTTTGCTTTCTACAAACATAACTTGCTTCATGTTTCATCTCAAGCATGATCTTCTCTGAAAACTCATTTAACAAGTACACTAACTATAAAAAAATATTTATTTGGTGTGGTAAAGTCTTAATTTAAAAACAAAAGTGATATAAATAATTTTCAAACAATAAAAACTGAAATTATTTATGTTTAGTTTACTCTTTGTTTAGATTAATATAGTTTTAAACTTGTAATAATTTGTGTTTTTATAATGGATTTTAAAATCTTGGTCAAGGCTAAAACAGCAAAATCTGTCCAAAAAAATAATTTGAAAAGTACCAAAAAATAAAAAGAAGCTGAAATCTGTTTAAATAAAAATCAACCTCTTGCATGAAATTGCCCAAAGTGAAGAAACACTAGTTAACATTAGTTAATGCATTACAAAATAACATGAAATGGCAATTAACAGTGGCATATTTAATAAAGATTAATAAATCGTGTAAAATGTAAAAATATAGTTCATTGTTATTTAGCCTAATGCATTAACTAATGTTAAGATTTAGATTTTTTTTTTTCAAGTGTTACACTGTCTTTTGTGATCAAGATCAACATGTTTCATGTTTTCTATGTTTTAGGTTTAAAGTTGTAGAGTTGATTTGTTACACAGCAATGGGTGTGTTTCCTGCCCTTGTCATCCTCTCTATGGTAAGAAAATGAACCCTTATATAAATCGGAAGCATAATTGCAAACAAATAGAAACTAATTTATCTCTTCAATTGATCTGTTTCCTTTATAGGCAGACAGGTCAGGTCTGTATGAGCTGTTAGTTGGTGGCGGCTGTTACGTGTTAGGCATGGTGTTTTTTAAAAGCGATGGAATAGTTCCCTTTGCTCACGCTATATGGCACCTCTTTGTTGCCATGGGAGCGGGCATCCATTACTACGCCATCTGGAAATACCTGTACACACCTATCAATCAACAAACTAGTATGGCCCGGTGACACACACATGCATGCACCAACCAACAAAATTATTGTATATATTCCAGTTGAAACTAAAGTGCTAAAAATTTACTTTTGTGGAAACAGTATGATTTTATTTAAAATTACAGATAAAGGTTTTTTGTCTGTTCTTTTTGCTAGCCAACAGTTTGACCAATTTAATTGGTCAAGTAACTAGCACATACAAAAAAATATTAAAACAGAAAGCAGGGGTCATTTTAGACCAGATGCCATGTGCAATTCAGAGGATCCAGAGCACGAGTGTTTCTGGAAAATTCTTTGGAAGTATTAAATTAAAGTTTACAATTTTTTATAGGTTCTACTGAGAAAATGTAAAATCACTGCCAGATATTTGTAAAATCCCCGTAGAGACTACGGTTTAAATGAATATTCCAGATTTGTTTTTTTAGTTTTGCTCATTTGACAGCATTTGTGACAATGTTGATTACCCCAAGAATACATTTTGTCTTCGCCCTCCTTTTCTTTAAGAAAAATACAAAATCTGGTTCCAGTGAGGCACGTACAGTTGAAGAAAATGGGGCCAATCCGTAAACATTAAAATACTCACTTTTTCAAAAGTATAGCCACAAGACATAAACAATATGCATGTTAATATGACTTTAGTGTTATACAATCACTTTCTAACCTTTTAGTTTGTCTATGTTAAATCATAGACAATTTTACAACCTTGTTGCCATGACGATGTAATGTCAACAAACCCTAAAATGACAGTATAACAACGATTTAAACAACTTTACAGCTCAAATAATACACAATTTTTAAAGAAGATAATGTAAGTGGTTTTTTAAAATTAGGAACTTCTGACTTTAAACCATCTAAAAATTGGCCCCATTCACTTCCATTGTAAGTGCCTCAATCTAACCTCGATTCGTGCTTTTTTTTTCAAGAAAATGACGAACACGAGTCGAAATTTTTTTTTGTGGTAATCAACATTATGCCACAAATGCTGTTGATTGAGCTTAACTTGTATTGAACCTGGAGTATTTGTTTAAGGGTATTTCTTTAGAATGTTTCAACTTGGGATTATTCTGCTTATTTTATGCCACTGCCAATGGGGGGATATTTTTACTTTTGTCCACAACAGAAAAAGGAAAACATTTTATATCACTGTAAACCGCGATCAGTATCAAAACTCTAGGCTTTAACTGGCTTTAGTTTTGTGTAATAGTGTATAGAGTGAAATACATTGTTACATTTCTGGATGTGTTATGTCTTTGGGAAATGCCACAAGTGCTTGATGACAATGTCCAGGCAAATCTTTGCCCAGACAGCTTGTCTGATATCATGGTATCATTGTTTTTCAACCCATACCATATTAAACTGCTCATTATTGTGTATGAGGAGACTTGCGTTGGACTTTCAAAAAATTTCCATTTTTCTGTGTTCAAAAAGTGTTTTTTGTCTATCCTATCCCACTGGTGTTTATGTGTTATGGATGATTATGTATAATTGCTCTTATATGGTATGGGTAACAAAAAACACATATCCACTGAAAATTGTCAGCTATTTACCTTCATCATTTAATGGTTTTACGAACAGGTGTAGAAAGTACATTTTGAGGGAATACTGATCATGTCTTCATTTATTATTAACCTCTTTGATAATTTTTTTTAATTTGATTATAATAGTCATTAAAGGACTAGTTCAGTCAAAAATGAAAATTCTGTCATCATTAACCTACCCGCGTGTCATTCCAGACCCATATTTTGTCTCTGTGGAACACAAAATGGGATGTTTAGCAAAATGTCCAGGCTGTTCTTTTCCATTGAATAAAAGTGGATTTGGACTGTGGCTGCCTGTTAAGCTCCAAAAATTACCAATAAAGCTAAATAAAAGAAACTTACAATTTTAATATCTTCTTTTGTGTTCCACAGAAAAAAAGAAAATCATATGGGTTTGGAATGACAACAGCGTGAGTATATGATATTTTAATTGAACCTCCTGAGACCCAAGCGTTACTGCAGTGTGCATTTTTCATTCTGACTGCACTGTTTTTCATCCTAACTCAGTATACAGCCTCTGAAAGCAACATTGTCCAGCTTTTGGATGCATCCATTGATTCTTAAAGTGATAAGTACAGTGAATATAGGATATTTGAAGGAAAATGAGCCTGTTGTCCACATACATGGAAATCATGTTTAACAGCTTGGCAATTTCACGATAAATCGATTAAATATTTTAAATGGCATATCGATGAAACTAGAGATTCTTATCTTTTGACTCAAACAGGTTTCAATGTAAAAACTTCAATGGGTTTCTTTCCAGATGTAGTTTTGTTGCCGTTTCTCCCAAAGACAAACTCAGCTGAGATTGGAACCATGTTGTTTTGTCACATGACTTGGTTCGTAAAAGTTTAACCCTTTAATGACACCCTAGAGTCTCCTGAACTGAGATCAGTCAGTTTAAATGAAATGATGCATAGTCGATAGCGAAGCCAATGGGTTATGTCCACGCATGTGGACGTGGGGTCTCAGGAGATTAAAGTCTTGGTTGAACTGTCCTTTTACTCCTAGAGAGCTATAATCAACATTTATCACAATTCTATGATAAAATGGGTTTTATTGCCATCTCAGATTCATCATTGGTTTACTACAGCTCAACACTAAAAGTTTGTCCATTAGCCATCTGTTATTGGACTGATCAGCCAAAGTTTTGCTCTCAGGGTTACCTCAACATTTCTCAAACATTCCATTTTGTTGAGCTCTTTAAGGCCATATGTATTTCAATAGCTGTTTAACCATTAAATATATTTTTTTTGTAGTTTGACTGTAGTAGTTAAACTTTGAACTTTGAAAATGTAACTTGTAACTTTAACTACAATAACAAAAGATCTGTGATCCGGGCAGTTGATCAGGTTAAAGTTAATATCTGCAGTTTCCAGTTCCTCAAACCAAAGTCCATTAAACAAGTATTTAAATGTGTATGGACTTCATGTAAGAATCTAAAACTCTTAATGGAAACTGAATCTAATGAAAATGAAACTAATATTTAATGTACTATGAATAGAGAATGTGTTTGATCAATAGTGGTTTCAAGAGTCATGTAATCCATGTGTACACACAAACATATACAGTATACGTATAGTCACAAATATGTAATAATGATTATGTGATTGTTGTTTTGAATAATTTCACTTTGCTTATGGATATGACAAACAAATTGTGTAGATTTATTAGTGATCTTTTGGATATTTAGTATTTGTTCAAATGTATAATTAGCACCAGATTAAAATTGGCAGACATCTTTCTTTCTTTTTCTCTTTTCTTTTTTCCCCAATTTGGAATGCCCAGTTCCCGGCAGACAGCTTTCTGATATTATCAGGTTAAATATAGAACAAAAAAGCACACAGTATTTATTTTAGTTAAATTATTTAATCGATTAAGTGTATCATACAACTGTTAAGATATTCTATATGGAGAAAAAAAACATTTATAGAGTTTTAGTGTTGCAACACTCTGTCTGGGACACATTTTGCCCCCTTAAAAGGCTTTAGGTAATATGAAGGGCTTCTTGTGATTACATTTTTAAGTCAAGAAAATGCATTGTGTGCTTGCTGGACCAAATTTTACTAATCATGTTGCATTAAATGAGGTTTCAGACTTAACTCAGTCTTGTAAATTGCTTCTGCCCTAAATGTGTGCTTGTACAAACAATGGCTACGTTAACATGCACCCTCATAATGCGATTATAATGCGATTAAGGCAATACTGTGATTAAACTCAAGTCAAGTCAATTTTATTTGTATAGCACCTTTCACAACACACATCGTTTCAAAGCAGCTTTACAGAAGATCAGGCATTAACAGACGATAAAACTATACGTAAACTGTAAACTAAACTGTAGCTTATGTAAACAGAATATTGTGATTACGCTTATAATCAGAGTAATGATAATCGCAGTAAGATATGTGGAGTACTCCTATTTTAATCGCTTTATACTGGCATGTAAATGCTTTAATCACGTTTCTTCCACTCTGACCAAAGTGCGCCTGCACCAGTGCTGCACCAGTGCTGCAGACGGATCATGTTAAACTCAAGCACAGGTTCTAAAACATGGAGAAAATGACAAAGCTGCACTTACTTTTCAGCTTCATGCATAACAACAGTTCCGTGCACCATTTTCAGCAACCCCATGTTAAAAGAAAACATATTTTCTCAAGTTGTGAATGTCCGTTTGCTGTCTGAATTGAATGTTGGGGAGATAAAAAGACCATATTCTGCAAAATAATAGGAAGGAAACACGTCTTTGAAATGAGTTTGTGCTTGCGGATGAAACACAACAACATCCATCATGTGTATTCCAGGTTCACAGACAAATGACTCTTATGAACCGATTCTTTTTAGTGAATGAAAACAGAAAGCGCATCCTGTGTAGAAAATTACTCTTATGAAGTGGTTCTTTAAATAAATCGTTCAAAAAGACTCAAAGACTGGCTGACTAATTTTCCTTATGCCAAGCTATATTTAAAGAGACATATTTTCAACAAGTTGAATATGAATATGTATAAAAAAAGCATTAAAATGTCTCATGTCTCGCAAATAATCAGAATAATGGCAAGTATCATGTAAACGGGATTGAAGTGGTTGGCCCATATCATGTAAACATCTTAATTGAATTATTCTTTATACTTTTATTATTGCAATAATCAGAGTATAGGTGTACATGTAAACGTAGCCAATGTTCTATGTATAATCAGTTGCACTCATGTTACACCTTTCTGTAGATACTAACCCAGTAATAAGTGTTATATTATTGCTGTGAAGTAGATGATTAATGATTATATTCATGTAAAATACTTAAATTCATACATTTACCCAAATGTAGAATAAGTTTGATATATTTAAACATATTTTTTAATTATTTATAATTAATTTTAATAGCCTTTGCATTACATATTGTGACAATTTCTTCTGTGCAGAATTTTTTGTATCTCTTTATTTATCTTTTTTTTTGTTTTGTGCATTCTGGTTCATGACAAATGTGTTTACTTGTGACTGTCTTGAACCCAGTTGCTAATGTACATTATGAGGGTGCAATTCCTGCATATAACGTTTACACTGCATGATTCAGCTTTTACTGCCACACATTCTGATGTTAATGTAAATTCAGATTTTTCTATTGACCTTAAATGTAGAAAAACCACAATATTTTGAAATTTGTATGATGCTTAAGGTGTTGTATGTTAGTTATTCAGAGGCAAGGATGCACACTGAATAACTGTGAATGTAAATCTGTTCACTCTGGCTTTTGAGTCAGTGCTGAATGGCTGACGTTTGATATGTGCAGTGATTGATTATGGGGTCTTAACATTTTTAGGAATATTCAATTAGTAATTGAAAAAGTTGGAAAGGTAAACTCACCTATTTATAAACAGTTTGAAAGGCATTGCATTTTTTAACCTCCTGAGACACCTGTGTGACTGGATTGTGCTTTTACCATTGCTTTTTTTTTTTTATTTGTAACTATTAGCCCCTAAGAAACATATATATACATACCAAATAGTTTTAAAAATGTATGTCCATACAGTATGTGGACAGCTGGAATGAGTTGTGAAATTTTAAATAATACCAAGCTATAGAAAGTATTTTTTTTTTGGGTTACTGTGTCTGTATGCTGTTCACGATAAAATGCTCAAATGTAAAAAACAAAATGGCATTTCGGATGAAACTAGAGACTATAATCTTTTGACTCAAACAGGTTTCAATGTAAAAACTTCTTCGAACATCCAAACATAAACTCCTCTGTGATCGACACCATATTGTTTGATCACATGACTCTGTACGTCGAAACTATAACCCTTTACTGACAGCTCAGAGTCTCCTGAACTGAGATCAGTTGATTTAAATGAAATGAAATTATGCGTTGTGTGTAGCGAAGCCAAAGCATAATGTCCACGCATGTGGACGCGGGGTCTCAGGAGGTTAAAAAACATGAGACAAAATTGCAGCACTATTTAATGCTAAATGGTGCCAAAAAAATAAATGCTGACGACACATGCTGTCACCTATCCTTGATGTTTGGTAACTGTATGAGAAAATCTTAGATTTGATCTCTAAAAAAAAACTAATTTAGCTCATTCTGATTGAAAAACTATTTCTCCAGATCTGAATTTAGTATGAAATTGGTTGAAACTAAAGCCTATATTTAAACTGAATCCACTTGAAACGTAACCCTGACCTCAGTGTAAATATCATTTGTGCCTTTTCTTGTTTGGGTGTTTCAGAACAGTTCAAAGCTTTGTATAGTTAGCCATTCTGCTGATTTATTCTGCATTCAAATATGTCTTTTGTACCTTTCACATGAAGGTATTTGTGATTGTGATTTTTCTGCAATGTTTGTATTCCCTGATTTTGTATTTATATCCCACAAGACTACTGTATGTTATTTAATACCAATGCTTTTCATTCAGGAAACATTCTCCATTCTAAATAATTATGAATCCGGCATTTCTATACATTTTGTATGTTTGTGGGTTGTTCAATAAATACTTGATGTAAAGGGTATATGCAGTTAACAGCCTGATTATTTATATATGTATATATTAAAATGTTGAAAATATAAATTTGTACAATATTTTAATTGAATTTGATTCGAGCAACCATTGTCAACCAGTGCAGTTTGATGAAAAGAGGCATGCAATGCACTCTCTTAGGTTCGTTACAGACCTATCATGCTGCTGCGTTCTGGATCAGTTGTAGAGGTTTGACTGTACATGTAGGAAGTCCTGCCAGAGGAGCATTACAGTAGTACAGTCTAGATATAACAAGAGCCTGGACAAGGATTTGTGTTGCATGCACAGATAGGAAGGGTCTGATCTTAATTATGTTATACAGCACAAATCTGCATGACCCGACTCTTCAACTGATCATCAAACACAAACCCAAGATTTCTGGCTGGATGGCGTAATTGTTGATGAATGGAAAAGCTATGATCATAGCTGCGGGAACGATTTTAAAACAGGGGGTGCTGTGGATTGGGGGTTAATAATTGGAGGATTTAACCAATAATTTATACATTTCGAAAAATACAAATTTATTGAAACATTTCTATTTTTACAGATTTAGATTCATGATCCCACAAAAAGCTCAATGGGATTAAGATCCATAACACTCTTTTCCAATTATCTGTTGTCCAATGTCTGTGTTTCTTTGCCCACTCTAACCATTTCTTTTTGTTTTTCTGTTTCAAAAGTGTTTTTTCTGTTTTTCTTTGCAATTCTTCCCATAAGACCTGCACCCCTAAGTCTTCTCTTTACTGTTGTACATGAAACTGGTGTTGAGTGGGTAGAATTCAATGGAGCTATCAGCTGAGGTCCTGTGAGGCATCTATTTCTCAAACTAGCAGACTCTGATGTACTTACCACTTGTTTAGTTGTACATCTGACCTTCCACATCTCTTTCTGTCCTTGTTAGTGCCAGTTGTCCTTTGTCTTTGAAGTCTGTAGTGTACACCTTTGTATGAAATCATCAGTTTTTTGGCAACTTCAAGCATTGTATAGCCTTCATTCCTCAAAACATTGATTGACTGATGAAATTCCAGAGAAAGCCGTTACTGTTTTTGTGTGCTATTTTTGATGTAATATTGACCATAAGCCATGCCAGTCTATTGCATACCGTGGCAACTAAAAAACAAACACAAAGACAACGTTAAGGTTCATTTAATGAACCAAAAAGCTTTCAACTGTTGTTTGATATAATGGTAAGTGATTCAAGTACCAAATAAAACATTTAGCATGATTACTCAAGGATAAGGTGTTGGATTGATGGCTGCTGAAATGGGGCCTGTCTAGATTTGATCAAAAATTACTATTTTGAATAGTGATGGTGCTGTTTTTTTTACATCAGTAATGTCCTGACTATACATTGTGATCAGTTGAATGCCACTTTGGTGAAGTAAAGTAACAATATCCTTGCGAAATATAAAAATCTCTACATTATTCCAAACTTTTGGCCACCAATATATATATACACACAAACTTGCTTATAATTTCCCAAAAGATCCAACATAATGCATCGGATGATGCAGAAATACGAGATGGCTTGAAGTTTCCGGTTCGGCTTTCTCCGGCAGCAGTCGGCTGAGGTAATGCAGAAGCCGAAGCATGCAGACTACAGTTTAGCCAGCGGAGAAAAGGGATAAACAGCCATGACGCCTGCCCAAGAGTATCGGTGAAAATAAATAAATAAAAGCAAAACAGCCGGTGACCCATAGTGAACATACGGACAACAGATTTCGATAGTTTATGGATTTTATACTATTGGGATTACTGCTGCAAATAACTGGCAGAGCACACTGGAATGAGCTCCGTTCCTACTTGAATAAGCGTGAGTATAACCTTTATGAACACATAGATGCAAACGAGTGCATTTAAAACGGGGAAAGCACTTGCATAGCTGAGTAATGTATAGCCTATACGAGCCTCTATAATAATGTGTCTGACACCTCATTATTTCTATACAGGTAGACATTAATGCCGCATTCCATGACAGTGACTGGGCGGACCTAAAACTGTCTGTATCCCACCGGCCCGTTAATATAATTTAACATATGCACAATCAGAAATAATGGCAAATGTCAATAATAAGAGTCAAGCGAGCGGCTTGTGAGGGATCAGCGCTCTGAGACTGGCTGGCGGTGCCCCGTTAAGACGCACAAGCGGATTAGGACTCGTGAGCAGGTGCCTTTGTTGGCTCGCGCCGTTGCTAGTGGAGACCCGCAGTAGCCTGACGCGCGAGAGGAGACGCTTGTTTAAAATGAATGCCTCCAAATGAGTCTGTATTCATCACAGGGAGGACTAACAGGTAAGAACTATTTTACAACCTTGTGTCTGGCGTTTTTGTATGTATTTAATGTTAAGTATAAAGATACGAAACTTAGTCTAAACACGGTCATTATGTAGTGTGCGTTTAGTTTAATAGTCGTCACCCGTTGTTGTGTGAAAATTATTCTGAACGCTAAATTATTTAATGTCCTGTACCTTCAATTTGCATACGACGGATTGTTTAAATAACGTCGCGGACGACACGACGATTTAAACAAGTGGCCAATAGACATTATAGATGTTTGCTGTAGGCTACCTGTAGATTTGTAGATAATGTAAATACGGCGCAGCATGTCAACTACATGTAGTTTGTGAATAGTCTTCACGAGTTTACGGTGAAGTATTTTCACGCACGAGCAGATGTCTCTGTTCAGACTGCCGAGTAGTGGGGATTTTAGCTGATGCAGTCTCTCTCTCTCTCTCTCTCTCTCTCTCTCTCTCTCTCTCTCTCTCTCTCTCTCTCTCTCTCTCTCTCTCTCTCTCACACACACACACACACACTTAGTAAGTGATTCTTATGCCTGCAGCAATGAAAACACTCACTGCAGTGTCTCTGGAATTATCTATCTATCTATCTATCTATCTATCTATCTATCTATCTATCTATCTATCTATCTATCTATCTATCTATCTATCTATCTATCTATCTATCATCTATCCATCTATCCATAAGCAATATTGAAATACATTTAAGTCTTTGTGATGGGCTGTGAAGTGGGGAAAAAACTGTAGATTGGTCTTTGTGATGAAGGGTCTGTTTATAACTATTTTTAGGTGGGCATGGAATTATTTTTTAAATTATTATTATTATTATTTTTATCATTGGTGGGTACAGTCCTAATTCTGCTCTGCATGCATTATTTGGTGTTTTTCATTGTACTCGTACCAGGGGCATGTCTAGGGGGAGGCTGGGGGAGGCAGTGCCTCCCCTAGGATAAGCTCTGCCTCCCCTGAGAATTTGAGAAATAATCCGTCCATCTGATCAGAGGCGGCGGCAGCCGATTTTGCTGGGGCTTCAGCCCCGAATGTTTTGAGTGTAGCCCCGAATGTATTTTGAAAAGTTGACTGACAAATATGAGACAAAAGCCTATGTAATCCCCCGAAATCACAAGTTGCCTTATTTCACTGTGCTTTGGCTTTGCACATACTGCATACAGCCTGTAAAAATAGACATAGGCATAATCTAGCCTATAGAATAAGTTCCTCTCGGTAGCCTATGGGTTTCTTCCTCTCTGTTGAATATGCAGCAGGTAGAGGAGGAGCTTGCACAGTCGTTGACATCAACTAATGTTACTTAGTGGCGAGTTAACGGCAATTAGCAGCAAAAATTAAGCAAATGAGGCTTTGGGGATTTTTCCGAAAGAAGTCAGTGGGTAAGAATTCACATTTGTTTTTGTCCTTAAAGTCTTAAGATCATCATCTAGCTGGCTTTCACCCACAGTAGACTAAACCTCAAGAGTTGTAGCCTCTAACCTCCTTGTTTAGATTGACGCAGCTTGATAGCTCCGAGTTAACGTAGTTGCCTCTCACACCGGAGACTGCGGCTCGAGCCCCGTTCGGAGTGTACTTTTCTTGTTTATCAGGTGTTGTTTTCACTAAGGATAACCAATAAGCATTAACATAAAATGTATGTGTGTCTTGTTTTGTGATATTAGTTTGTAGGAAATATACACTTTGATTTGATTAAATGGTTTTGTAGAGTGTAGCAAAGATGAGCAACAGACTGAGGAGCAGCAGCAGCAGCTGTGCCAGAATCAGGCATGGAAACTGGTAACAATTAATAAGTCACTTTACTTTAGAGAAAGTTAAAAGTGAAACATTGTTTATCTCAATGATCCTAATGAAAGGATTTTGACAGATGAATTATTCTCATAGAGATGATGAGAATTATATACAGTTCGATGCCATAGTGTGTCAATGAACTTAGACTAAAGTCATTCATGTATTGCTTTAACTTAGGATCTTATACATCATTTTGACTATTTATGTCAAAAAATATAAATTATTTATATTCAATATTTTTTTTTACCTCACTTTACTCACTATAATATAACTCTTTTGTGATGACTTTATGTTAATGTACATGGAAATTCAAGAATCATGATAGATCTAAGGGCAATCCCACTGATCTGCTCTTCCCAACACATTTTCTTCAATGGTATTGGTCCACAATTTGACATATGTAGCACTTGATGAATTAGTTGTTTGAAGCTGATTGCAATAAGTTATGTGCTGTATCTGTTCTTTTGCATCACAGATGATTCAGGGAGGAGAGAGGATGTTGAGGATAGCACTAGAGTGGAAGATTTAGGAACTGTAGAAACAGGCCCAGCCAGAGCAAAACTCAAAGAATAACCACTCACCAGCTTTGGACTACAGGGAAGTGGTTGCTAGTGTGAAAATAAAATTGTCTGGGCTAAGCCCCGGATGTCCTTCAATGCTGGAAACGCCTCTACATCTGATGATAAATTACAATTTAAAAGTGGATTGTTTTGTGCATATTTTTCCATCGCTAGCAGATGAGTGAGGTCTGACACAACAAAAATCCCTATAAGCCCTATAGTCTAATAGGGGCCCTGTGCCTATCTCTGGGTTCCTGGCTTAGAAAAATATATGCACTAAAACAGATTGTGTGTAGTATAGCTTAATTTTGCACCAATCTTTTCAATTGTATATGTTGTCCCCCAAACAAGCCAAATGCCTCCCCAAACATGATATGACTCGTAATGAAATATACTCTGACTCGTAGTATATTTTTTGCAGAATTCTGCCTGCAGTGTCTCTATTGGGTTTTGTCCCATTTATTGAACTCTTGGTTTTTGAGTGGGCCCCAGACCTCACATCCATAGAGCGTGATGGGTTCTATAACTGATTGAATTATTTTTAGCCAGACTCTAATTGGGATGTTTTTATATTTTTCTTAATAGCATAAAAAGCTCTTCGTGCCTTGTCTCTCAGGTCGTTCACAGCCTTTTTGAAGTTTCCTGTGTTGCTGATGTTTGTACCAAGGTATGTGTAGTTCTGAGTGTGTTCTAAGTTCATGTTGTCTAATTTGAAGTTATGGTGCTGGTCTTGGCGACTGGGTCTTTGCTAGCACCATGCTGTACCAGTTGAGCTACAGGAACTTAGTAATGTGAATTATATTGTTTTTCAGTGGGCTATTGAATTTTCTGTATTTCATCAGAACAGAACAGTTATTCAATTAGTTTCCATCAAGTTCCAACAGATACTTGCCAACATCCCTGTTGCTTAACACAAAATTCAGCCTTGCCCATCTTGTCTATTTCTCTCTTTTTGTCTAGGTCTCTCTCTCTGTGCCATTATTATTTGATACTGTGTGTCTGTGTGTGTGTGTATTACGGTAAACCTCTCTGGTTGTATCTTACTGAGTTGTATCTTACATGTGCCTCTGATTGCAACTAATGTAAGATAACTGAATATCTCAGAACTTCAATTAGATGACGATCTTACTGTATGGATCTTGTTGCATGTCTTATTTTCTGTCCTATCTCCTTTTTGTTCTAATTTGTAAGGTTGAGAACAGAACTCAAAAGATTTGTAATGTCTTTGTGTTGGCATATGTTACAATTCACTGTTCTCTCAGTTTTAGGAGTTTTTCGACTAATGCAAGTTCCGGCACCATGTTCTACGGTTCCTCATCTGCCAGCATGTCTCTGCCTTCCAAGAACCGCTTAAAGCGTCAGAGTCGCACCTTTACACAGGTTCTGTACCGGACACTGAGTTATCGTGACCGTCGATCTGTGACTGACCTACCTGAGCAGGTGCGGGATGATCCGGCTGAGCTTTCCACACAGTCATCCGCGCCAGGTGTGCTGAAGATATTTGGTGATGATATTTGCGCTGGTGCGAACTACAAAAGTGTTCTTGCTACACCTCGTTCCAGTGCGCAAGAGCTGATCAAAGAGGCACTTGAGCGCTATTCTCTAAAGAAGACCTCGGCCTGTAGCTATGTGTTATGTGACGTCATTGGTCGGTTTGAGGGTCCAGAGCGACGGTGGAGGACCGAGTGCCTTCGGGCACTAGGGAACAACGAAAAGCCTCTTCTCCTGCAGGACTTGTGGAAGCCTAAGGAGGGGTACTCTCGCCGCTTTGAGCTGAGACGGAGAGCTGAGGTAGAGGAACTGGCAACAAAAGAAAAGGACACAGTTACTGCAGGTAATGCACAAACTTAGTCATTGACAAAGAGGTGCTCAGGAAATAAATGTATTGTCATGTGATTGTATTTCCAAGGGTTTTTCAATTCAAGTCAATTCAAGGATTTTCTTAAGTTAGGAATACCATGCATAACATGTCCCTGCTACCTGACAGATATCACTGGAATACAGTATGTGCCATGACAAATCACACTCTCTCTGTGACAGCCCTAGACTCTTTTAATGGGATAAATACCAGGAGAGCAGGCCATGCTTTTAAAATGAAATCTGATTCTGGGTGATTCTCACAAAACATGTCAAGAAAATGTCCTGGTCATATTTCGTCTCAAATCAATAAAAAAAAAAAATTTGTTGAAAAGAATAAATAATATTTTGCATAATGCAAATTAAGCTTATATTTAGGATTTTTCAGATTTTTTTTAAATTGTGACATTATTTTCAGAGCTTTTCCAAATTTTTGTTTTTCCACTCAACAAATAAAAAATAATGTCTTTATTAATTCACTCTCAGCATCACACGTTTCTCCCTTACAATGACTCGTGTGTGACAATTCAGCTGTCACAGAAATGCAAACAGACATACATATTGACATAAATCATGTTTTATATGCATTTACATAAATAATCTTATTTTAAAAATATGTGTTACCGAAGTGAAATTCTTAAAAGTAATTAACTTATTTAAAAAAGCGTAATTGTAATCTGACTGCACAAATTTAAAATGTGTTACACTACTTTTTTTAAGAATGGTCATAATTGTCAATTAAAAAAGTAATGTAACACATTTTAAATTTGTGCAGGCAGATTACAGTTACTCTTCATAGTTAATGTCATAATGTAACAAATATTAGTTGCCTTACAAATTGGCTTTATTTTCTTTATGCAAAATACAACAAAATTGTTTCTTTTGATTTTGCAGTAAAATAGGACCAGGACATTTTCTTGAAAGATCATTGATTTAACAACAGAAAACCAGCCAATATCAAATGTTTAATTTTACACGTTTGTGTTTACTGACATGTTTTTGGAGGGCATGGTTTTTGGTGGATGGTATAGGTCAGGGCCTAAAGGTTAGGTCACACTAGTCTTAAGCATGCAAAATTATTCCAGACACCCCAGTGGAAAATGATGTCAGGCACAAGGGCTTTTGATATTTATAAATAATCATTAAAAAATGACAAATAAATAAAATATTAGAGTATAATTTCTACACACTTTCCAAAAAAAAAAAAGAAAAGAAAAAACATGCAGCTTTGAAATATATATATCCTTTAAATTGAGCCAAGAGGACAGTGTGTATCCTTTATCTTCTATTGGTCACACATTTTCTCTCGTCATCCAGATTCACAGGTCAGAGTTCACCAAACTTGAATTTTCCTCTGCAGCAGAGTGCAAAATGTTTCCTGCGTTCGGATGTGTTTGAATGGAAGTGAATGGAGCGCAAAGTGTAGTTTGACCACAGCTTAAAGGAGACCTATTATGCCCCTTTTTACAAGATGTAATATTAATCTCAGGTGTCCCCAGAATGTGTCTGTGAAGTTTCAGCTCAAAATACCCCACAGATAATTTATTATACCATGTTATAAATGCCTTTTTTGGGTGGAATCAAAAACATGCTAATTGTGTGTGTCTAATTAAATGCGAATGAGCTGCTGTTCCCCACCCCCTTTCCGGAAGAGGGCTGTGCCTTTACACCTCCTGCGTCGGTTACTTACTATGTAGATATATATGTATATCTGGTATCCGTGAATACAGAGAAAATGGTAACTTTAGCTGTATTAGCCGTGGAATCAGCTAACAAGCACATAAGGAAAGGCGATTTGCAAACATTCACAAAATATAAAGTGCGATCCTTACATCTTCAGTATATAAAGCTGGAACACGAACAGTTGGTACTGATCCATGCTTGAGAATCCAAATTTTTGAAAATCCTGCTTTATATTGACACTCATTCACAAAGCATTCTGGTGTAGAATGTTTTGCACTGCACATACACAATTATTTGTATGTTTTGGGGCACATTTCCTTCAAAAACAAAACATGTCCACTGTGTCTTAAGTGGCTCTGATGCAGGGAGTACATGAAGACTATTATGTTCAGCTGCAGAACACCTATGATGCTTATGAAGCTGAGACATTATTCTTCTCACTGTATCAGCTCCAGCACGGGAAAAAAAATGCAGGACTGTGTATAGATCACTCGGGGGAGGAGGGTAGAGTCCATCACCAGTCATGGGCAAGGCCTGCTCTAACGTGACATCACTTTAGAGCAGAAACGAAAACCGTTCATTTTGACACTGTTTTTGATTAATAGATATATAAGAAAGCGGAATGGGTGGCTAAAATGGCTAAAATCACAGTTCAATATTATAAGTTGTTTAGAATGACTGTTGTGATTAGCATTAAGCTAATTATAAGCTTTTATTTATTCAGTTTATTAATAATCATGTTGCTAAATATTTGTTTGCTTCACATTTGCAATTAAAAGCTGATTATGTGCTGTTCCACAACTCTTTTAAGTGCTGCTAGCTGGAGATAAAAGTGTTGAAACTATCAACACTGAAGTAAAGGAGTTTTGATGTCTGCTGTTGTTCAGGGCTGCTCAGGTTCACTAATGCCAACACGCAGATGTCAGAGCAGGTGTCAGAGATAATTGCTTGATTGGGTCTGCCGTTGGATGGCCGGCCTCCAATAGTTGGATTGAGGTCTCAGTTTCACTGTGTCATTCATGCAATTTTATTGCAGAGTAGTCATAACACTGTTATGCATCTGTCCCTCTCTTTCTTTCTCTCTCTTGTCGTATTTGTGCCTAGATGCTGTTGTACTAAATTACAAATTCAACAAGGTGGCCACTGAGCCAAAACACTTGGCAGAAGTTAAATCAATATCAGCAGGCGCATTAAACAGGATAATTTATTCTAAGTTTGAACTGCTTTTCTTCCTGGTGTTGTGTGTGTGTTTGTGTGCACCTGATAACTATGTGTAGCCTCACTTCTAAACTCTACACTCTAGCAGAACAAAGTTAGTTAGAAAGTCTAGTTAGTCTTGAGTTATTGGTGTAAAAGAAAACAATCTACTCAAGTAATGAGTATAGGACTCTTGGGAATATTTCCTTGGGCTTGGTACATTGCTATGTGGTGCATAATTTCTCAAGGGGTGCATGTTATACAATATATGCTTATTTTTGCAGTTCTTGTCTATATTTCAAAGGAGCTGGAATTTTGCTGTGATATTTCAGTTTTTCTTTTTTAATAAATGTGCAAAAATGTCAACAATTCTGTGTTTTTCTGTCAATATGGGGTGCTGTGTGTACAATAATGAGGAAAAAAATGAACTTAAATGATTTTAGCAAATGGCTGCAATATAACAAAGAGTGAAAAATGTAAGGGGGTCTGAATACTTTCCGTACCCACTGTATATTAACATGAATCTATGATACCAGGTTTTTATGCATTTCCCCCTACACTTCCATTGGAAGTACATTACAACACTTTTGTATGTTTTTTACAAACTAAGGGATGAATGAAATGAATCGAGAACATGTCAAGTCATAGCACATTTAATAACACACATCGTTTCAAAGAAGCTTTACAGAAAATTATGCTAAAACAGAAAAACATGTAATGAAATCGAAACAAAAAAATAAGTAAATAATATTTGTATTAAGCACCCATAGAGAGCAAGCCAAAGGTGACTTGCCACAAATGCGGTCCATAGAATTTAACTGAAACATGAAACATTCCTTTTAGCTATCGCCACTTGAAAATTCATGTAGATTTCAAAAAAGGCAAAACATAATCACTACTGTCATATAATTGCATGTAAATTTAGCATGGTAATGTAAAACACAAGAAAATAATAACTGACTTCTGCAATGAATCTCAAGAAATTCAAGAAAAAGGATGAATAAAATTGTGAAACATCTCACCTAATTGAATGAACACAAATGTATATGTATTTTCATGGTTTTGTTGATGATTTATATATGTAGTGCTGTGGTGTTTACCCATGCCCAGGGACCCACACAAACTCCCCTGTGCTGTCTTCAACCCTGAGTAGAGGCGGGCATGGTAGATGCCATCGGAGTTCCCCTCGGGGCTGGCGTATGTTACAGCCCAGTACAACTATTGTAAAAGGTGGGGACTGTCCTCAGGTATGGTGTAAACCACCAACCCCACCTTCATTATTTTACTGACCCATCATTTTTTGTATTACTCCATGTACCAGTCAAGTGTTGCCCTTCTACTGTTTACCAAGCATAATACCACCATATACCACCGGCAATACAATAATTAATCATTATCCCTCATTACATGACACTCTACAGCAGTACTCTTCACCTTCCCAGTATGTCAGCAAATGCTTACCCTATGCAATTCATAGGTGATCACTGCTATCCTCATATTACTAGATGGGACATTAAGTACCGACAAGTCTCCAACAATATCTAAATTTCACCAATTTTACATTTGGTCAATCAAGATGTTTTGAACTCTATAAGATCAACAAAGCATTAGAACTAGGATTGATATGCCAAAGAATTTGGACATGCTTCTGGGTTAATTGATATATCAATTAATCCAGAATCATGTCCAAATAATGCTTCTGGGTTAAAAATAATGAAGGATAAATCACTAAACAACTGAGGTAATGATACATTTTCTTGGCATATGTACGCTATAAATACTGTATGTTCTGTTAGTTGTGTAAGGTATAGTATACAGTTAAAGTGATTGCTAAAGCCCTGCAGTGCAAATTGTCAATAGCTGAATGGATGTTGACATAAATCGTGACACCAGCATTGCATGTAATATTCATTAAATAATTTACATTATTTACATTTTACATTTTGCTATTATGCTTTGCATATCACATCCATGACCACACCAGCCTTTGTTCAAGCTCTGCATTATTGTTCATCAATGTTTGAAATGTATTTATGTGTGTTCATTTTGGTTATATCATCATGATCTATTATAAATGGACCCCTAGATAGCACACAAGTTATGATAAAATGAGTTGCTTATCAGCAGGGATGGGTAAAAAAAAAGATTTTCCGATGAATCGCAATCTTCAGTTGAACAATCACAATATTGATTCTTAAATCCCAAGATCAATCGTTTACTCTTTACACCAACCCACTACAATGCAAGTAAAATTTTGCGCTATGCAACTATAAATGTCTGTGATTAACCACTGGCTGATAAGACTTCACTCACCTGTGATTGAGTAATATATAGGCAAAGTTCAGCAGCGAGATCCTTTCACTGTGTGTTGAGAATAAAATTTGGTTTTACTCGTTCTGTGTAAAGTGTCCAAAGATGAGATCCACACAATACATTTGTCATTGATGTCTCTTTTAATACCCTTTTCTGTTCTTTTCAGTAAGTTGATGACCAAAAACAACAACAAGAAACTCACTTCTGTGTGATGCCCTGAACTGCTGCTATTCTTAATAAGACAGTGCCAGTTTAGCACTTGTCTGGTTTAGCACTGGTTTGCACAATGTAAATTGTACAAATTATGCATTTAAACAATAAACATGTAACAAAAAATATTTTAGCAATATAATATATATAAGATATTGTATTTATTGATGGAATACATGGATTTGTAAATTTTTAAAAATCTAAAATGATGAAAAAATAGTGATACATTAAAATGTGTAAATGTAATAGTTTCGTAATGAAACAAGTTAGAAGGTAGCCTGTATAATTAATAGCATTAGCTGAGAGATCTTTTTTTTTTCTTCAAATGTAAGCAAAATGGCCATTTTATTGGAAACATACCAAATTAATCAGATCAAAATCAGAATCGAATCTGGAAATCTGTATTAATACCCAGCCCTACTTATGAGTACATTTCTTTAGGTAACCTCACGTTATACTTTAGGCCAGGTTAGTTATTGGCTGAAGACAATGAGATACAACTATTTGTAAAGATTTATAAGTGTTTTTCTCTCTGTGACAGATATAAATGCTCAAGCAAGGAAGTTGCAGAGAAACCGTGCTAAAGGAACAATGACACTCCAGCATGGCACGTCATTTTGCCGCAGTCTCAGTGAAACCAGCCTTAACTTGGTTGGCCTGCCTGGCGAGGAACCTAAACGGTACTACTCCACCCTTCCAGGGCCAATCAGAACACGCTCGGCACAAAACACTGAGATCCGTAAAGAACGTGATGGGGGTGGAGTTAAACACTCTCTTTACCAATCACCACACTTGCTGCTCCTTCAAGGGTACAACCAACAGGTGAGTAACAATCTCTCAATTAAAGAGGAGAATGATCAAAACAAGACTGTCAAAGCTTAAAAAACCTAGTTACCCTCTCTTACAGGATCCCTTGAACTATAGTTTTCAGCTTGTTTATTGCTTTGATTTATTTTTGGTTGTCAGGATTGCCTGGTTTACCTGTTGAACAAGGAGCAACACACAGTTGGTCAGGAAACAGCATCAGCACGGCCAAATATCTGCCTGTCCTCTCCAGATGTACTCCCACTTCACTGCCGAATACGTCGGGCTCCACAACGGCGCTCTTCCTCAGATCAGCGATTACTTCTAGAACCCGTTACCCATGGCAATGTGCTGGTTAACTTCATGCGCATTGAGCGGCCCACTCCACTACGTCATGGTGATTTACTGTCCTTTGGCGCTCATTACATCTTCCTGTACAAAGACCCACTGAGTGCAAAACCTCTACCTGCCCAAACACTAACACGACTTCGGGCACTTGCAAGACTTTGTGATGGTGAGTTGGGGGGTGTGCCTGAGAAGGGAGAGGCGTGTCGTATGTGTGGGGCCGTATTGAATGAACCAGTGGCGTCTCGGCGCAGCTCAAAGGCTTCAATTCGAAGTTCACAGAAACGAAAGCTTGTGCTGGAATTTGAACGGGCTCACGAGGACGCGCTGGTGAACCGTGTGATGACACTTATTGAGCCGAGCGGGGATGACCACAAGCTGACTCCAGCATATCTGCTTTGTCTATGCATCAAGCACTCAGCTAATACATTTCCACCTGGCAGCTTCGGTAAACTATTGCTGAAAATTTCCAAGAGGATTCAAACCATAGCATGGGTTAGTATTATAGTCATTACTGCAGTCTGTGTTTAGATATGTTTAAAAACACCATGAAATCAGTGATGAACAGTTTTCTTTCTTGTGTTGACATATTTCCTATCTGTGTTCCCAGACAGTAAGTTTCAAATGCTCAAGGTTATTTTCATAAGAGTATGCTAGCATATACGTAGATGGCTTAAGAGCTAATAGTCATGGACTAAAAGCCTCAAAAAGTTTTAAGTAAGATCTGAATGCCTGACTTGCACCGTTTTTGCCCACTTAATGTAACCTATCAAATTACACTTCCTACAACACATCTGCTCCTTCTTATTGTTATACTGTCTTCAAGTCCTTCTTGAAAGTGCCTACTTACAAGTTCAGAAGTTGCAGTTCCAATGTGTTGTGTATTCAAATGTTTTCATTTGGAAAAAAATTGACATTTTGAGCAATTTCATACTGACATTTTCACTTCTTGAAAAAAGACAGGAAGGTTCTCTTTCATCATCTCGTGTTCGAGATCCACCTATGGGAAGGGCATCCGTACCTGACCTCTGCAGAAGCATCCAATTGCACCAAGTCTGGCTAGACAGACAGAAGCGCGTGTCCTATGCTCGGTAAGGTCCCGCCCCTTACCTAAGGGCATATAACAATCTGCACGCGCTGCTGCTCCTCAGTTGACATTCGCTTCTCGCGACCTCTGTTTTGTACTCAGCTCGGTTGAAATTAGAGTTTTTCACTCACCCGTCTACAGGAGGATACATCGCACAGATCAGCCTCCGCCTGACGTGATTAACCTTTTTTCAGCCAACTTAGCTGTTTATTGTTTATTGCAAGTCGCCAAGCTCGCTCTAAACTACCACCAGGCTGCCCGCCTTTTCTCTCTCCTGCTCCACGCAAGGATTTTTCGGAGTTTTCGAACATTTATGGCATTTTCTAAGCCTCACGGCCTCCTCTGGGGCAGCCTATCGCGTGCCTGCCCGGCCGCGTGCGGTGCCCTCATCGCAGCCAAGGATTCCCATCCTTTATGTGTTGTGTGCATGGGTCTCAAACATGCGGAGGAGGCTCTAGAGTTTCCGGAAAACTGTAGCCACTGCCTGGCGCTGCCTAAAAACTCCGCCGCCGAGGCTCAAGGTCGCCGCTACCCAGTGCACCGACCTCGAACTCTCCGACTCGATGGGGGTAACGGTGATGACGACGCGCTCCTGGTTTCCTCCCGGGCGCGGCCTCGCCAGCTGGGCTGATCAACACAACCCGGAATTTCCTGAGGAGATTCTCTCAGTGGACCCCTCGTTCGCCAATGAGCCGGCTGGTTCTGGTGACTACGACGATGCGGGCCTTCTTGAAGGTTCGGAGGACGAGGATGCCATCCCGCCTTCTGTGACTCAGGCTAACGCCCCTGCAGCCCTCACCCAGTCTGTCCTCATCGAGGTTTGTGAGCGAGCGCCGCCGCCTCAATATCGAATGGCCAGCTTTACAAAGTGCCACTGACCAAGAGAGGGACGTGTATGACGGAAACTCCTGGGACCTCCTCCAGGCTCGAGAAAACAACTTCTCCCCGTCCTTCCTGCATGCGCAAAGCATATGAGGTACTTTTGGGGGACCCGCTGGACCTAAAACACGGTCTCACGGGCCTTGAAGTAAAGGACATGACGGCCCTTGGGATGGGTGACCCCCGCCATCGAGCCCTCTGTCGCCAGACACCTTAATCCATCTCAAGGTGGTCTACTTGCCCCCCAAACCTGTTCTCCCGAACAAAATGGACCGGTTTTCTGCCTCTATACACCAGGCCTCTTACAAAGCCTCGGCCTTGGCCGCCAGAGCCCTCAATGTCTCCTCTCTTCTGTCTGCATACCAGGCTGAACTCCTGGTCGATATGGGGCAACAATTGGAAAAAGGGACCCCCACACCCTCTCTGTGGAAGGAGATTGTTACGGTGAATGACCTTGTTCTCCGTGAATGCCCGCCAGGTCGTCCAGCCTCGCGGGCGTCTATGGCGCTCTCAGTGGCTGGAGAACGTGCTCTTTGGCTTAACTTGTCGGGCCTCCCTGACAGTGAGAAACGGCGACATGCGGATGCCCCTGTAGAGCCTGGCCAGGCTCTATTTGGCCCTGCCGTCGCTTTAATGCAACAGCGTATGCGACGACAAGAGGAAGGAGGACGAGCGCTAAAATTATGCCTCCCGAGGAGAGCTGCACCGCGCCAGGCACCACCACGCGACCACCCAACCCTCCTGCTTCAGGGCGCCCTTTCCATTACCCCGTAAGGCAAAGCCTCGGAATAAGCCACCTCATCAGCAGGGTAACCCGCCTTCTGCTAAGCCTTGGGGTAGAATGTCTTTCGCATGGCTGCGCCAAGAAACCCCCCACTCTACCCTCCCGATTCTAAACGGAAGCGCCGGCCTGATCCATGGCCTCAGGGGCTTTGAGTCCACGCTCGGGCCACCAGCCCCCGGACTCTTGTTCGACCCTCCAAGTTCTCAAGAAAAGGAGGGTTTCACTCGGTGGGGTCAGCCCCCCTACCAGTGGGTGCCCACCCTGTGTGTTCGGTTCAGAACCATGTGTGTTCCCCTGTTCAGCCCATATCAGGGAACTTCCATGTGCTGGAAGTGTTTACAGTGAGAAACAGTATGAGAGCAGTGTCACCACACAGCCCCTATTACATCTCTCCCACACACTCAATAAAGGCTTCGGCCCAAGTGTTTCAAAAAAGAAAAAGAACACAAAAAATCACAAAAATCCAGCACAGAGAGAGAACATCTCTCCATCAACCCCTTATGTCGCCCCTATGTTGTCCACTAGATGGCGCCATTGTATTTCAAATGAGCAACTCGGGCATAAACGCAGCAATAAGCGCTTCCCCGCTCAGGTGGGTCTCACTTGCGAGCCACACAACAGCTTGGCAGGCTGTGTCGGCTCCCGAGTGGGTGATTCGAACCATAACGAAAGGGTACAGGCTCCAGTTTGCCAGGAGACCTCCACCTTTCGGGCGGCGTTATCTTTTCTCACACAGAAAAGAGCTGCACACATTCTGAAAGAAGAAATTTCCTCCCTCCTCGTGAAGGGGGCGTATTCAAGTAGTACCCCGAGATCAATGCAATCAGGGGTTTTACTCCCGCTATTTCCTAGTTCCAAAGAAGGACGGCTCTCTCCGGCCCTATTATGGATCTCAGAGTGTTAAACAAACATTTGAGGAAATACAATTTCAGAATGTTAACACACGCACACTCACGCTCAATTCATCAGAACGACTGGTTCACATCAGTCGATCTGAAAGATGCCTTTTTCCACATCAATATGTACGCTCAAGACAGGAAATTTCTTCGCTTTGCCTATCAGGGCATATGCTACTGAATTCACAGTCCTCCCTTTCGCCTCTCGCTGAGTCCGAGGGTGTTCTGTCTATGTGCGGAAGCGGGCTTAGCCGCTGAGAATAACGGGTCTCAGGATCCTAACATACATAGACGCATTGGTTAATCATAGCCAATTCCAGGGAAGAGGTGGTGCAAGACACTCGCCGTGTGCTCACGCACATCACATCACTCGGGTTCAGAGTGAATGTGAGCAAGAGCAATTTCACACCTGCCCAGAGTGTTATATTCCTGGGTCTGGAGCTGAATTCAATCTCAATGCGCTACGCTTTTCACAAGAACGCTGCTGCTCTCTAATGAATTGTCTATCACAATTCAAGGAGGGGACTAATGTGCCATATCGCAAGTGTCTCAGATTACAGGGTCTTATGGCATCAGCTATTCAAGTTTTGCCTTTGGGCCTTCTGCGTATGAGGGCATTCATGAAGTGGGTTTTATCCTCCACTTCAGCCCATTACGCACCTCTGCCGCTCTGTCACAGTGACGCCGCGTGCACAGCAGCCTTGGCGCCACTGGAGGAGTGCAGACATGTACGCGACATGGGACCCCTCTCGGGCTGTTATGTTGCGAAAAGTGGTAACGACAGACGCTGCCCTTAACAGGCTGGGGAGCTACTCAGGAGGGCAGGACGGTGAACGGTTCGCGGGCCGAGCTAACTTCGCTCAGCCCACATAAATTATCTGGAGCTCATGACCGTATGGAAAGCTCTGAATCATTTTCTTCCCCGCCTGCAGGGGCATCATGTGCTCGTTCACTGCGACAATACCACTGCAGTGGCACACATCAATCGCCAGGGCGGCATGCGCCGCCCAAGCTTCATGCCCTAGCTCACAGGCTTTTGGTGTGGAGCAGGCGGCACTTCCTGTCGCTACGCGCAACCCATGTTCCAGGTGTCCTGAACAGGGCGCGGACCTTCTGTCGAGGGGAACCCGCTCCACGGAGACTGGCTGACTCCACCCCCAGATAGTGGGCATGTTGTGGGAGAAATTCGAAGGCTGAACGTAGATCTCTTCGCCGCCAAAACTCCCACTGTCTTATGTTCTTCTCGCTAAGCGATCCAGGACGCCACCGGGCGTGGACGCACTTGCCCACCCGCGGGCCCAAAGTGCTGCTCTCACGCCGCTTCCCCTGTGCCTGTTAATTCCTACCCTGGCCAGGGTGAGAGAGCAGGGCCTGTCCCTAATTTTGATAGCACCCAGGTGGCCCAAGGCACCATGGTTGGCAGAGATAATTCCTCTTCTGCATGCCCAACCGTGGCCCCTCCCTCTTCAGCACAGACCTGCTGTCTCAGGCTTAACGGGAAATATATCACCCACACCCGGACAGGGTGGCTCTGTGGGCTTGGCCCGTGAGAGGACAAACTTAAGCTCGATGGGGCTCCCCCACGGGTGGTTGCAACTATACAGAACGCTAGGGCTTCCTCCACAAGGTCCCTATATGACTGTAAGTGGCAAGTGTTTGAAGGGTGGTGTGATGAGCTGGTTCAACATCATATCAGTGTTCAGTCTCTGATATTTTATGTTTTTTACAAGACCTTATGGATAAAGGCAGGACTTTTTCCACTATTAAGGTCTACCTGGCAGCTATTTCCGCTTGTCATGTTGGGTTTGATGGCTTAACGGCAGGGCAGCACCCCTCATTCAGAGATTTATGAAGGGTGCCCGCTGCTCTCTCCCAGTTACTAGAAGGACTGTCCCTGAATGGGACCTCTCCATGGTGCTGGAGGCTTTATGTCAGCCACCTTTTGAGCCCCTGGGAGGCGCTTCCATGAAAATTCTGTCTTTTAAGACAGCGTTGCTCCTGGCCTTAGCATCAGCTAAACGTGTCAGTGACCTACATGCACTCTCTGTTCATTCCTCGTGCACTAAATTCTCTTAGTGGAGATAAGGTTTTTCTTAAGCCTAACCCTGCCTTTATGCCTAAATGCTTCCCAGCATTCTCGTAGTGAGGTAATGGAGCTTTCCGCTTTTCACCCTCCTCCTTTTTCATCTGAAGAGGATCAGAGGCTGAATGGTCTGTGTCCGGTCCGTGTCCCGCGGGCTTACTTGGATAGGACCAGTGCTTTTCGGAAGAGCAATCAGCTCTTTATCTCTTGGGCTCCTCCTCACTCGGGAATCCCATTTCTAAGCAACGCCTCACATTGGCTTGTGGAAGCTATAATTTTGGCTTATGAATCTTCAGGAGTGCTGCCTCCAGAAGGCATCAGAGCCCACTCAATCGAGGGGCATGGCCGCCTCTTGGGCTCTGTTCAGGGGAGTTTCATTGCAGGACATCTGTTCTGCTGCCAGCTGGGCTTCTCCCCATACTTTTGTACGCTACTACCGACTGGATGTAACCAGGACCCCGGTAGCTCATTCTGTCCTGGGGTGGGTTCTTCATAGCCCCTCCCCTGTTGGTTCCTTTTTTCTTTATATATGTAATATATTTTATATATATATATATATATATACATATATGAAGTAGGGAAAAAGGGGTAATGGGCCGGTTGGCTGTACACATTCATGTCACCGAGCATGCATTAACATTCCTGCTGGGTGTTGTCTTTACTGGGTGCTGCTGGGCTGATATTTATGTTTGTGCCACTAACATGTTTCTTCAGCTCTGCCAGTACACAGTTCTCACTTGTGTGCTTCAGGGTTGCCATGTGTGTAATTACGGACGTGTCAAGCACCGCCTCCTTGGGGCTTACTCGCTCCCTTTTCTGGCTTGCAGGACCTCACTGTGAGTGTATTGGGCAATCGGGAGCTGTCCATGTCTCCCATAGGTGGATCTCGAACACGAGATGATGAAAGAGAACAATAGGTTACTCACGTAACCTCGGCTCTCTGAAACATCGAGTGGAGAGATCCACTAGCTTGCCCCGCTTGCTGCACGAGAAGCTTAATATTCTTACTGAGGAGCAGCAGCTGCGCAGATTGTTATATGCCCTTAGGTAAGGGGCGGGACCTTACCGAGCATAGGACACGCGCTTCTGTCTGTCTAGCCAGACTTGGTGCAATTGGATGCTTCTGCAGAGGTCAGGTACGGATGCCCTTCCCATAGGTGGATCTCTCCACTCGATGTTTCAGAGAACCGGGGTTACGTGAGTAACCTATTGTTTTTTAGTGCTAGTGCATCAAAATAAAGAGCAAATAATGTACATAAGGTGTGTAAATAATTCTTTATCTATGTATTTTATTATTCAAGTACAGCCACAAAGAATGATGGGAAATGTAGTTTTGTCACACAAGCCTGTCAGCTTCTAAACAGGCTAAATAAGTAGTATTTTCTGGCAAGTATTATTGCTATTCTTAATCAACAATTCACAAAATGTGTACAAAAATTATTGCACAGTCATCATTTACAATTGAAACTTAATTATTTGCTTCCTCCATGATTTTTTAATCGACTTGACCCCAACTCCAGAAAGTCTGGGCTTGAATAAAATCCCAAGTTTCTCACTAGTAATTACAACATCGTGGTGGCATTCATGTGCATTCAATAATTATGAAATGACTTGAAGGCAGCTTTACTTTTGAGTAGATTCCATGTGACAAAGAATAATTTTGTTTTGAAAAGGGAGAAGACAGTGATGGAACAGCTAACGCCGCAAATTGCATCTCCAACAGAAAAAATGACACTGATATCTATTGTTATACTGCAAAATGTTAAGTTTTCTTACATTTGCACAGCTGCACATGTTAGATGAAGAAACATTGCTTTAAAAGAACGTATGTTTCTTCAAACCATTTACATAATGCACAGTAACAGCATTTGAATGAAGATGATCAACGAAGACGAATCTCTGCTGTGATGGTCAGTAAGCCAATTTACATGGCCTACTGTCTTTTTTGACTAATTAATTTACTTTTATAGATTGAAACACTAACAAATGAGACAAAATGTGCAATTTTGGAATGTTGCATTAATCCAGCACCAATTAAACCATGCTGAATCATTTAATGACTCTCTCATTAAAATCATGAATTATTAAAATCCAATTATAGAAGGTCAACCGTCAGCCCGAATATTAACGAAGAGAACAGGAAAGCAACAGAGGGGGAAATAATGAGCCAAAAGTTTGATACCTATTATACCTCCCACGTTAGGCTATTCAAAGTTTGATGATGCTAATTGCCACCCATGTGTGTGTCTCGTAGGAGAAGACAAAGGAATTGGCACAGAAGCAAGCTCAGCAGTAAGTATCATGTTTCACCTTGTCATGTGCACATGTGTGCACTTGTGTGTCTTTGCATGTGTGACACTCAAAGGTCATATGTTGCTGAATAGGCCATTGCAATTCTGAATGATTATCATTGAGTCAAGCCATTGAATCAAATGGAAATGTGTGTGCTTATTTGTGGTTGTACAGCCAGGATCCTCCCTCCCTGTTTTTGCTCAGCATATCAGACCTAGTTCCTGATCTTCAGTTCATTTTCTTCTGGATGTCCAATGCCATCGAAATACTGTATTTTATTCAGCAGAAATCACCCACATATATGCAGACTATTGAGCTCATGGACAACAAAGGTATGAAATATCAAAAGATACACTCAAAATGTACAAGAAAAAAATGTATCTAGAAATTGTAATTATTTTGTAATCATTTATTCACCCCCATATCAGTCAAATTATTTCTTCTCTTCTGTGAAACACAAAAATAGATGTTAGGTGATATGCCTAAACTGGACAAAAAGAAGTGATATCTTTGAGTGAGGTACAGACCGAAATTTAATTTGTTGTTCATTGATAATCGCAATCTAGTTTTATGTGCCGCGTTCTACATTTTGCCACAGTTTCCTGGTGAAATTAACAATAGAGGTGCAACCACAACTGTACGTTTTATTTATTTCACACAAATCATGACTACATTGGCTGCTTATGACTTTGTAAACACTTATTTTTCACTCTATTACTCACACACTGCTATGTTAAGATATAAAAAAATGTTAACTGCAAAGCATCATTTGACAAACTATACATTTTAACTGTTGTATTACAGACCCACCTACATTTACACACTTAACCCCATGTGACTAGCATCTACAATAGCTTCCCTGATAGAGTGTTGGACTTTGGACAAGGAAGACTGTGGTTCAAGACCAGTCAAGCTTGCAAGCTGTAACATGAGAAGAGTGTGTCATACAAGCAACACAAGATAACGTGGTTGCTTCAGAAAATTTTATTTTCATTTCTCATTTTGTTTTTTTGACACTATCGGTTAGGTTTAGGTTAAAGTTTTAGTTTAGGAAGATATGCTTTACTCATTAAAACCTCCTTCTAATACTTACCTTAAAACCTCATCACCTTTTCACTCGCTTTTGGTGCCCCTGCTGGACATTTCACTGGGAAACGGCAGCTAAACGTGTAAGAAGGCATGTAATTTAGTTCTGCAAAAAAATTGCCTTGGTCACATAATTTTCATGAGACTAGGCTGGATAATCTTCCTCCTCTGCCACAGTTTACATCTCATTCATGCAAAACATTCAAAATACATCTCGTGGAAAATGGACCCGACTCATTACCCTAACACGACTAAACCCAAAGTTATTCATAAAAAAAGCTGACCCAAACAAAGCCTAAAATCTTATAGTTTGGAATTGATCTCTATAATATGCCACATGTATTTTCAGTTGAAAATAGTTTTTATCTGGCTTGGTGCATTTGGTCTTGTTTGATTTTTTTCCCCCTGATATTTATTGTAGCGGGATCCAAAGAATCACTTCTCTCAGCAACAATATCAGCTAACGAAGAAGCCATGACCATACTAGAGGAAGTGATCATGTACACCTTTCAGCAGTGTGTCTACTACATCACTAAGGTAAAGGAAAAGGGTAGGATTAAGTGATATGTGTGGCGCCACCCATTTAAGATGTTACCAGAGCTACTGTGAATTAATTATTCAGTGTGAGTGATGCTGCTTTCTTGTATGTTGCAAGACAAAATGCTCTTCGTGGTCATCTTTTAAACTGGTCAACTGCCTCATTAGTTATCTTCTTTTTCTTCCCTTTTTCACATTACAGAAGTTCGTAAAAATTTGTTCATGGCTTTAAGGAATAGTTCTTCCAAAAATGTTTTTTTTTTGGTCATAATTTACTCACCCTCATGTTGCTCCAAACCCATATGACTTTCTTACTCATACAGAATGCAAAAGGAGATCTCTAAATGAAAATATTGGATAGCCGTCTTTGCAATACAAGTGGCATACTTTAAAGCTTAAAAAATTATCCAAAAGTATCATAAAAGTAGTTCAAGCCAATCAAGCATCATATTCCAAGTTTTCTAAAGGCATACGACAGTACAAGTTCCAGTGTGAACATCCCATCACTATTCAGTGACAATCTAATGTCAGTTGCACGTTCATGAGTGCTCAAAAAATACTTGTGCAGAGTGGCATGTGTGCTTTTTGTTTCAAGAGCTGTTTAAATATGCCATTGTATTGAAACGACGGACCATAATATTCATGAAAAATCTAATTTTGTGTTCTGTATAATTAAAAAAAGTCATACAGGTTTGAAACTATATGAGGGTAAGCAAAAGGCAGAATAATATTTTTTTGGCTGAACTGTATCTTTAAAAATGGCTTTTGTTAACTTTTCTAGACTTTGTACGTTGTGTTGCCCGGCCTGTTGGACTGCAACCCATTTGGGGCAGAGCCTTCATCGGAACAGTGTCGACGAGCGGTGGGAGTGTGTGTGTGTGCTGTGTGTGTGATGCCGGAGGCTGTGCGGAGTGTGGTGAGTGTGTTTCAGACTACATCAGATCTGCTGCAGCAGTACCAGGTTCACACAGAGATTCAGAGTCAAATGTTCGCCTACCTCTTCTTCTTTACCAACGTCTCTCTCTTCAATCAACTCATCGATAAAGGTGTGATCAAGCTCAAATCATGTCTCTCTGCATATACAGTGGTCCCAAAAAATATTTGGACACTTAAGCCACATTCATCATTACATTATATATATATATATATATATATATATATATATATATATATATATATATATATATATATATATATAAACATAAAAGGGCCACATGCTCTAAATCAATTATTTATTTATTTTGAGACATTTATTATAAATCAATGTAAATGTCAGCCTTATGTGAGATACTGTTTGTTCGGCTACATTTTTGCTGGAATCCAGCAGCATGAGCACAGGCACTAGATTGCGCTCTCAGGTAGTTTGCGTCTCACAGGTGCAGTTTATTTGAAGTGACTCTGACTACAGAGAATAGCATTTAATTTACAAAACGCTTCCAAACACAAAGATAAGGTGCAGTTTACCCTGGCTGTGTATAAAGCTGATGGTTTAAATTCATATAAGCGACAGAACTTGTGCAACAGTTTAGAGGACTTTCAAATGTTTAAGTCCTGTATGCATTTAATGTTTAATGATAAAACAAAAGTGCCTTAATACCCTAAATATGCGCACGGTAACACTTTGTAATATTTGGTTAACTGCAAGAGTTCACAAATGGTTATTCTGTTATTTGTTGGGAGTCAGGACACGAAAATAAAGAACGTTTATCAAACACAATCTCAGATTAGCAGGGAATAAAGTGCACAGTGAGCTATCAGCCTAAATAGCACAATACATAATCTTCAAATGCTAAAATCACATCAAAGTTGAACAAAAAGAATCTCTGTCACTGCCTGCAACAAAGGCCTATTCTTCATCAATGAAAAATGAATAATTTTGCCCGGGCAGGTTCACTTTCCATGAGACAGCGAACACTACGGTTAATAGGGCTTCTTTGGGATGCTTATTTTTAAATGATTCAGCATTTAACATGTGTAATTATTATCTGCACACCAGAGCAAAAGTGGGGAAAAATACATTGGCTCACCATTTATCAAGCGCTGAAACTTTGCCAGTTGAAAAACAATCTGGAATAATGTGTAACAGTCACAACAGTCCTCTATGCAACCTGAATTCAACCTGAACTTCATCAGAATGTTGATTTGTGACAGCAGCGCTGAAAAAGCTTGATACATTGCTACCAATGGTGAAATAGAACACAGGTGTCTCGAGATGCATCTACAAATATTAAAGTTCTTTTAAACTTTACAGTGAGTTGTGGAACAATGAGTGAAGAAGTCCGTCCAGTGCGTGTTTACATGACCTCGATGCATGTGTGAACAGCCCGTGATTCACCCTATAGCCTACTTGAAAAACAGACCCGATCCTGGCCCAAAATCTGAAGGACTGTCGGGTACCACCGAACTCAGATTGAGTTGAAGACCTCTAAACACATACAGAATAACAGAATTTGGTATTTGAATACTGTGCACATCCCTATTAATAATGCATGATTTTGGATTGTTTCAGAATGAAAAATTGCTCCAAACTTTTCTTCCATCAATTTGAAAAATCTGCCAAGCATCCTGTAGGCCTAGCGCATAAAGGTGAATGTAGTCTCCACTGTGTACTGGCCCAAGGGCCTCTCAGTTCTTAATCCGTCCTTGTATATATATATAGATATACGGTAAATATACTCTCACTGACACTTTATTAGTAACACCTGTACACCTACTTATAGATGCGATTACCTAATCAGCCAATCATGTGGCAGCAGTGTAATGCATGCAATCAGTCAGATACAGTTCAGGAGCTTCATTTAATGTTCACATCAACCATCAGAATGGGGAAAAATGTCAGTGATTTTGAGAAGAGAACCCCTCTGTACAATTGTAGTGAGCAGAATAGCATCTCAGAATGCACAACATGTCAAACCTTGAAGCGGATGGGCCACAACAGTAGAAGACCACCTCTGGCACTTTATTTGGACCATGGTGTTTCTAATAAAGTGCTCAGTGAGTGTATATACTAACTATATCTTTAAGTGTGGCTTAATTGTCCAGATACTTTTGGGGCCCTGTACACAATAAATGTTTTTTCTTTATGCTTTTTAGAGCATTTTTACCCTCTCTTTCTTGCTGGTGCTTTTAGAATCATTTTACGTCTACAGTTTGTCATTTTTCACACATTGCACACACTCAGAGTCACGCTGACATACCCTGCCATATATTTTCATTAAGCATGTACCCAGGCACTGCTGCTATAGCAACACCAGGGCACAGGTATAGTGTGTCAGGAATTGATATAGAAAGAAGATGGGCGAGAGCAAGCGAGGTGAAGGAGATATATTAAGAATTGATAAAGAGATCAGGATGGAGACTGATGAAATGGAGGATATGTTTATTTTGCCCTGTAGTGTTTAGTGTTTTAAATGAAGATCATCAAAATTCTTAGCATCAGTTTTTAAAGGGATAGTTCACATTCAAAAACAAAAATTCTATAATCATATATTCACACTTATGCTGCATATTTTTATGTGGAACAGAAAAGGAGTTATATAGCAGAATGATCACATTGCTCTTTTCCATTCAACAAAAGAGGTTGGCAACTGTCAGCCTCCATAAAGTAGACGAAGACATAATTTTGGGGTGAACTATCCCATTCAATTTTCAGTCCTCAGAATCTTCAGTTTTGTATTTGCTGTGCCATTTACTATATATGATCCAAGGTGGATCGGTGCAGATGCAAATGGTGATGTAGATATAAGACACTCTGTTAATATGTTATACAGAATTGCATACAAACTGAAGGATTGAGCTGTAGGTTTGATATTGCTTTCCACATTTCAAGTTAAGTACCAAAGTACAGTAGGAATACAGCCTTACTCTTGTTGCTGTACATCATGGTGTTTACAACAAACAAAGATGGCAATTTTTTTAAATGATAACCCTTAAACATTTTGAAATTCATTATGAATAGAAACATTTTAAGTTAAGATTTTCTGAAAAGCCTTAAAAAGCAGCAAATGCCTGCAGCACATCACTCTGCAGCTCTCGCTTGGTTACCCTCTGAAGCTAAGTAAGGTTGAGCCTGGTCAGTACCTGGATTGGAGACCTTGGGGAAACTATGGTAGCTGCTGGAAGAGGCGTTAGTGAGGCCAGCAGAGGGTGCTCACCCTGCGGTCTGTGTGGGTTCTAATGCCCCAGTATAGTGACAGGGACACTGTACTGTAAAAAAGAACCAGCTTTGGCTGCCTTCCCATCATCTAAGTGGATGATGCACACTGTTGGTCATTGAGGAGTTTGGCTTGATTTTTCAAACTGACGGTTAAATTAATGTTAAATGCAATTGATAATTGGCTGAAATGTATTTCTGATTCAATTGTGTGAATATATATATATATATATATATATATATATATATATATATATATGTTTTTTTTTAAAAATTTATATATTTATTTTTTGTGTCCATTTTCACAATGAGTATTGCACAATGTTGTAAATCCACCTCCAGTTTCCTTTTTTAAAGGGCAGCAAGAGACATATGTCATTTTTGTGTGTACATGTGTACATTACTCATAGTCAGGTGAAGATTATTTCTCCAGACACTCATAATCCTCTTTATGTCATAACAGACAGAGGATCAGAGCTGGTCTTACACACAGACATCCACTTACACTCACACAATGTGTGAATAGTGACATTTACTTGTAGTCCTGCAATAAATACTGCATGTTCAGTGACTATTTATGTACGAAAGTTTAATAATTGATGTTAACCCAATGGTAATAAATTGTATTACTAGCATTATATACTATGATTCTGAAAACGATTTAGTGTGCTTGTGCTTAGCATCAGTGTTGGGTGTAAGATTAATTACTGTAATCATATTTTGGCTTTAGTCAAAAAGAGTGTAATCAGATTACTGTTACTGAATATAAATAAAGTAGTCAGTAAAGTATTCTGATAACAGTTATTTGAAAAGTGATTAGTAACTTGTAATGGAGTACTTTGGTTAATTTACCCAACACTGCATAGGATGACAAGTATGTGGAATTGTGTTTGTAGGTCCTGCACGGGGTTGGTTTCAGCGTTCTCGGGTCTTGCAGATCCAGGCTTGTGTGAAGATGCTACTGGACTGGTCTAAAGGGGTGGGGCATAATCATCTCGCTCAGAAATTTTTCGCAAAATTCTGCAGCACTGTGAGCATCCTGGCCACGCCCCCACAACAACTCTCACAGGTGAAGCAAATACTTTGTATATACTTCACGGATACTTGCTTACTAACCATATCTTTGTAAAGTTACATCCAATATTGCAACTTTGTTGTCAAAACCCTATAATCTGGTAAATGCCGTGACAACAGTAAATCCCTGATTTTATCAGACTAAAATCATGTTAACATGAAGAATGTTTATGTCTTGTGACAATACTTTTGATACAATATGTATTTTATCGTTTATAGACTGGCCCATTCACTATTTTAAGTGCCTTACAGTAATCACGATTTCTGCTTTTTTTTTCAATAAACGAGGGACGATTATTGTTTGTGGTAATCAAACACAGCCACAAATGCTGTCGATTGAGTATAACTTGAATTGAACCTGCTAAATTCCTTTAAAGTATTCAAAAAATGTCCCTTATTATTTAATTTAAATGTACATCTAAAATGTACATTGTTTGTTGTGTACTTTGCGCTCTGTATGCTGCACTGCATATATCTGCACTTTCCATGTGTGGAAATGACCTTCTGTTTGTATTATCAGGCTAAATCCTTAAATGCTCTTTTCTTGCATTTGTGTTGGTCTGTAGATGAGTTGGAAAGCTTTGTGTGCAGAACACCCCTCTCTGAAGCCTGTCCAGCTACACAGAATCCTCACACAGTACCAGCTGATGGCTGAACTGGGTCCTCTCCCAATCTGGCAACCAAGCAGTGAAGATGAAGCCTATATCTACAGAACAGGTAGGCGTGTGAATAGGTGTCCTGTGTCTGACATTTGAAAAATACCCACCAATTACTATGAAAATGCTATAGGCTATTAACATTGTTTGTGTATCTTCCTTTGTTCATATGTTAGTTGGCTTTTGTTTAATAGCATATCCATAGACCTGTACATGTAGATGTATATTGGTCAGTATTATTTTCTTTTCAATAGTTGATCTACTGGAAAGTTTTGAGAACCATCCACCTATTGTACTGCCGAGTGCTGGATTTAAGGTGGACCTGGAGAGTGATTGTGTGGAGGACAGTATATACCGCCAGCTACTTTATGTTCGTCACTTTCTGTGGGGTCTACGCTCCAAGACCCATCCTTCAAATGGCTGCGCAGACAGGCAGGAAGCCCAGGTAACATTGATTTCTATCATACACAAGGGTGTGCAGTAGGCAAAGGATTGTATTTCAGAGCCCCATTCAAAATTATCTTCACTGTTTTTAGAATTTATATTATAGTACTCAGCATTTGGCTTTTGCAACTCATTCATTACAAAATATGAACTTGTACCTTGAATACCCCAGGAAATCAAAATGAGGCATGCATGTTTAGTCCGTGTGTTAGCTTGTAGGCCAACTATTTTCTAGTATCCTCCTAAATGTTAACAAAATTCACTTTTGGCAGATTTACATTTAAAACAGTTTTTCTCTTCTGTAAAAATGGACCAAAAATACTATGACTCATCTTGCACTACACATATTTTTGTCCAAACAAATGCTCTCTAGATTGGGAATGTCCTTCCCCCAGCAATTCATGGTTTGTGGCTGTTGAATTTTAAAACTAAGGTTAAGACATTAAATTTTCAATACATCAGCACAGAAAGAAAACTGCGCTACAGTCCTTAAAGTCATTGGGTCTTCATGGACTGTAGTTTATAACACTCAGATTTAAATTCTAGACATGAGAGTCATTCTTAATCTGATTACAAGATTATCTCTGTAGTTACAAGCATCACTGCTGGCTAAATTATGGGCCATGTGTCAGTCTCTTGCAAAAATAAATAAATAAATAAAATAAAAAATCTACTAGCAACACTGTTTAAAGTTTACGCAAGGCTTATTTTATTTTTTATTTGTTTTTGCAACAAAATAAATAAATAAATAAAAACAAAACAACAAGAAAAAGGAACTGAGAACAAACCAACTGGATAACTGGACATGATACAAACAACAGAACTGGAAATGTAAACTGAACATAACACAACAACCTGACTGGGAAGACAAGATGAAGGGGAGGTGCTGCCAATAATCACCGCTCATGGAGTGGATGGCACTACAACACACAACAGACAAGAAAAAGACACAAAAGTCCAAACAAACAGAAAACTAGGGTATGGTTCAGGGCAGGACCGGAGGGACAGACAGGGTGGTGCCGGCAAGACAGATTATGAAATGGGGTCTAGCGGCCAGGGAAATGAATCCAGGTAGGGAGCAGTGTACTACAAATCACAGAATAGACAAGACAGAGAAACAAATGTCAAAAAAATCTGAAAACAAAGGTAAGGACCAGGGCAGAACAGACCAGGGTGGCACCGGTGGGATAGACCAGGGTGGCGCCAGCAGGAAGGAAGTGGGCAAAACCATATGACAGCCCAAGGTGGTGCTGGTGGGATGGTCCAGGATAGGATTGCAGGATAGACCACAGTGGAACATCTAGGCTTAGTGGCTTGACTAAGTTACTTGACTTGGCTAGGCTTAGTAACTTGACTGGGCCAGCAGGCTTGACTTGACCTGGTGACTTGATTAGGTGTGAAGATTTGACTGGGCTGCTTGACTTGACGTGGTGGCTTGATTAGGTATGAAGGTTTGGCTTGAAGTGGCTGCTTGATTTGACTGACTGCTTGACTTGACTGGGTTGTTGTCTTGACTGGGCTGCTTGACTTGATGTGGTTTCTAGGCTATGTGTAGCAGTTTGACTTGATGTAATGACGGTACGACTAGACGTGACGGCTTGATTTGGTGAGCAGGCTCCAGAAGATAGCTTGAATGAGCGGATCAAGTGTCTTGATGGGAGCGAGGACAGACAACTCCAGAATGGGAGCAAGGACAGAAGGCTCCAGGACAGGAGAGAGGACAGACGGCTCCGGTACGGGAGCGAGGACAGACGGCTCCGGTATGGGAGTGAGGACAGATGGCTCCAGGACAGGAGTGAGGACAGGCAGCTTTAGGATGGGAGCAAGGACAGACAGCTCCAGGACGGGAGCAGAATCAACCCGGGAAATGACTTCCTAGGCCAAGAGCATTGGCAGTGACAGGGGACTAGCCTCTGTGGCCGTGGGCACTAGTAGTGGCAGGGGAATGACCTTCGTGTCTGTGAGCACAGGCTGTGACAGGGAATGGCCTCCATGGTTGTGAGCACAGGCTATGACAGGGGAACAGCCTCTGTGGCTGTGGGCACTGGCAGTGACTGGGGAATGACCTACATGGCCGTGAGCACTGGCAGTGATGGGGAACGGCCTCCATGGCCGTGGGCACTGGCAAAGATTGGGGAACGGCCTCCGTGGCCGTGAGCACTGGTAGAGACAGGGGAACAGCCTCCGTCGCCTTGAGCATTGGCAAAGACTGGGGAATAGCCTCTGTGGCCGTGGATACTGGCAGCTCATGGCGGTCGGCATTGGGAACGGCCACCGCCTCCTGGCGTTATGATGTCTTGGAAGGCTAAGAAAGGCCAGCATTCTTACAAGATGCCTTCATATGCAAATTGATGCCTGTGAAGTCATTGACTGACTGGGCAGTGAGGCATCAAGGCATAAAGCCATGTTAACTATATGGACTGCATTTTTAAACTTCTCTATTTCTATGGTCTAGACCATATAAATTGATAGGACTGGTTGCCCTACTATAAGAACTGAAACGAATATAGAATGATATACAAATATATAAAAAAAAAAAAACTATCTCATGATTTTCTGTAAAGCTTCTTTGAAATGAAGTATATTGTGAAAAGCTTATACAAATAAATATAGCTTATATAAGCTATATTATATATATATATATATATATATATATATATATATATATATATATATATATATATATATATATATATATATATATATAAAATAAAGGTTTGTAATGGGGATGTGCATTTTGATCATTTTGACTGCTTGACTATAAACCAGCTATGTTCTTGTTGATTCCATCTGTGCTAATTCCGATTTCTCAGGGCCAGCAAAGCCTTCTATAATAAATAATATATAAATATTTTTTCATCCTTTCATTGTCATTGACCTTTTTGCCTATGTATTTGCAATCGCTTTCCACTCCGAATTAATCTACAAACGAAGTGTAAAAAGCTAAAAGATTCAGAATTGAATCAATTGGTTGAATTTTTTTTTTTTTTTTTAGATATTTGTATAGGCCTACCACTCTATATTCGTTTCAGTTCCTATAGCAGGGAAACCAGTCCTATCAATGTATATGGTTCTGACCATAGAAATAGAGAAGTTTAAAAATTCTGTCCATATAGTTAACATGGCTTTATGCCTTGATGCCTCACTGCCCAGTCAGTCAATGACTTCTCAGGCATCAGTTTGCATATGCTGGCCATTCTTAGCCTTCCAAGGCATCATAATGTCACGTCTAATGACCTAAAACTATTTCAAGTGAGCTTTAGACATGATCAAACAAATATTTTGAAACTATAATAATTATTTCTCTCTGGCAAAAACTAAAGAAAAAAAAGAAGTTATATCAACTAATTAATACAGACGCCATGTTTATTCTTTCAACCAATCAACGGTTGCACAGCGTTTTAGGATATCAAAGTCAGCAAAGGCTCGATCTATGCTGCCTTCAAAACTGATCAGATGAAGGTATCACAAACACTGGATTTGGATGTGCCTTATTTCCTGCCTCCGTATACATCCTCCAAAGGTAGCTTTCAGATTCAGCTTGTATAACCAATATATTTATTGGGTGCCACTGTGCCTTTAAAATGAGAATTGACCTATTCTTAAGAAAGCATTCTTTCTCTCATCAAGACATTTCATCCATATACAGGCCAAATGTCAGCATGGAGTTAAAATGGAAATTATTCAAAATGTTTGACCTCCCAAATAGATTGTGGCTCTTTTGAGGCTGATTTAAACTTGAAAGTATCCTTAACATGCTAGAAATCATGTTCGTCTTGGCCTGTTATAAAATACTGATATTGGTAATGTGTTAGTAAGCATTGTTATTAATGTTAAAATTAAACTTCTGTCCTTCAGCGTGACCCTCCTCAACCTCACACCAGTCCACACCCAGCACCTCCTTTGCGTGGGGAGGGAGAGGGGGCTGGTGCCGAGGAACGACCCAGAGACAAACTGCCACATAGCATTCACTACAGAAATGGAACAAGCATCCGTTACGCCAACCAAACACAAGCAACAGACTCTTCCTGTATACTGACTCCACCTAACACGCCCCTCTATCCTGAGCACATGTATATACACTCCAGTACACAGTCCAATGCAACCCACTATTCTGAGCATGCTTCACAAGAGCACACACATACACACTCTCACACAAAGTCCAATGGTTGCATGCGTTCCACTCCAGAGCACAAGAAAATCAATGGCTTTATCAGCAATGGCATTGAAGGCAAGTCAAAGAAAGCTCTTTTGAGTCGTGGATGTGTGTGTTCTTTCCTCCTATATTTTGTCAGTTGGGTCATTCCTGTTATGCAGTACATTTTGAACTCTGTAAGTTTATGTAAAAAAAAAAGGAATATGCTTTCTATAAAAAGTCAAGGTTTTTATGGAGTTCAAGCAATGAAGGTGCTGGAATTGTATTGTATTCGTGCTGATTTCCTTTTTCTTCTGCCTTAAAAATGTCTGGGCAGCAAAAAAGCGTAAATCCTAGAGACACCAAATTTGGCAGGATGGTCCCAAATCCCTGCCACTACTCAGATGCACACACACACACACACACACACACACACACACACACACACACACACACACACACAATCTTTGTAAGGGCTATAATCTAAACTATTTTTTCCTCTGATTTCCTGAGTCAAGCAAAACAAAACTTATATTTCCAAACTCCTCATAGACCAATGGTCTGATTCGCACAAAATTTAGCATGTATCTTCTAGGGACTCCTATGACAATTCGTCAAATTTGAGTGGATTTTCAAATAGTTCAGAAGATATAAGTTGATGTGAATTAGGCAACAGCTAAAAAATTATTGGCTTATAATTATTCTGAATGATTTGAGAGTTAGCTTACATGAGGTTGTTAACCTGAAGAAATTTTAGGGGGTAAAATCCATTGCCGGTGCTTTGTTCCACCAAAATACTGTCACTCTCTGTAGAGGGATTAATTAGGAAACTGTCTTTTAAATTAGTTAAATGGATATTAAAAAAGACTCACAGAATGGAAAGTTGTATTGAGGGTATCTGAAAAATCTATCATTTTATTTTACTTTTTTCTAATTAAAAGTGGTGAAATTATTTAAAACGCACACTATTCTGACTTATCTGTGTTATTGAGATAAAAGAAAACTATTGTTTTCCATCTTTAAATATTGTTAGTTTAATATTTTATCCAATATATTAAGACATATGATTAAGATTTATTATGTGGACAAAATGTACTGCATGACCCTGTTAGTGTCTGCAAAGTTTCAGTGTCTACACAGCGACTGTTCTGTTTTTGTTATTTGATGACAGACATGTAATCATTCCTGATTTGTGTAAATTTCTTGTATTTCACTTGAATGAGTTTCTGTGTAGACACATGTGTTTATTACGCAAGTACTAAACATATTCACTGTAGTCTCTGTATATTTCTGTCAGTTTTGTGTGTTTATTCTTTGCATCGCTTAATAACTATCTGTTTGCATGTGCAGCTCATGTGTTTGTCTATTGTAAACATATTGTTTGTGTTTATAGGACATGTTCTAGGTCTGTGTGTGTCAAATGGGAACTGAGTCCTGTGTCTGTGTGTTTGTTTGTTTATCCCTGCCCGACTCCAGGCCCTATAAGTGGTTGTGGCTTTCCTTTCCCTGTCCCTGTCTCTCACAATATGGGCCCAAACTCTGATGATATCTGTTCCGTCTTTGTAGTGGACCTGGATAAAGGACCATACGGCCTGGGAATGGGACTTATCGATGGACTTGTGAGTCTCTCCAATACTGATCTAACATGCAACCCTTGTGGTCAATGTTCTATGCATATACCCATAACGCTATAGCTCTGTTAGAAAACCTGAACTTCCTACCTAGACAGCTTTTAAAGGCATCAAAGTCACTTCAGATTTTTTGGAATTATTCAGTAGTCAACTTTTCCATGCACTTCGCATTCGGATTGCTATTATTTGTTTAAATTTCAGTTAGGATGCTGCCTTAGAAAGCAGCTGCCAATGTACAGTAGGTAATAGACATATGAATGTTGAATTAACAATACATTTATATAGCACTTTTCTGACACTACACTCAAAGTACTTTACACAGTGAACAAGGGATTCTCCTCAAACACCACCAGTGTGCAGCATCCACCTGGATGAGGCGACGGCAGCCATAGTGCACCAGTACGCTCACCACACACCAGCTATTGGTGGAGAGGAGAGATAGAGCCAATTAAGGGATGGGGAGTATTAGGAAGTCATGATTGATAAGGGCCAATTGGGGGAATTTGGCCTGGACATCATAGTTACACCCCTACTCTTTTCAGTGTCCTGGGATTTTTATTGACCACAGAGTGTCAGAACCTCGGTTTAACATCTCATCTGTAGGACAGTGCCTTTTTACAGTAGAGTGTCTCCATCTCAATACTGCGGCATAATGACCTTCACAGTCCACATGGTGAGCACCCCCTGCTGGACTCCCTAATACCTCTTCAAGCAGCAACCTTAGTTTTCCCAGGAGGTCTCCCTTCAAGCTACTGACCAGGCTCAACCCTGCTTAGCTTCAGTAGGCAACTGGTCTTGAGCTACAGGGTGATATGGCTGCTGGCATGACCCAGAGACAAACTGCCACATAGCATTCACTACAGAAATGGGACAAGCATCCGTTACGCCAACCAAACACAAGCAACAGACTCTTCCTGTCTTCATGTCTTCCTGACATAGCAAAGCTCAGTAGGTTTTGGAACAGAGCTTCTATCTCAAACCCTTAATATTATTATAAAACCCTTCCAAACATATAAGCATTTTACATTATGTACTGAATCCTAACTCCTGACGGAATATTAATTTATTAAAAAAAGAAGCAGCAAAAACGTGGTTACAGTAAGGCACTTACAATGTAAGTGAATGGGAGCCAGTCCATAAATGCTAAAATACACACTGTTTCACTTGTTTTTGTGCACTTGTTTTTGTATAGCCACAAGATGTAAACATTAAACATGTTTACATGATTTTAGTGTGATAAAATTAAGTAATAAAATTGCTTACTAAATTACTTTACACAGATAAGGTTAGTAAGCAATGTTATTACAATAAAATCTGAATATTCCTTTAATGCCAAATTGTAGCTCATGTATTATTCCTGCACTCAAATTAACTGCAAACAAACTGTGCCACGGTGCAAGTTCAAATCTGGCTTGTGAATTTACTAGTCTCATCCCCTGCTCTTCTACACATCATTTCCTGTTCTATCTCTGTAAACAAAAGTGAAAAAAGACCAAAAATACAGATTCATATCATGAGCTATAACAAGAACTAGCCTAAAAAGTGTTGCTTTTACAAAAAAGAAAATTCTAGAAAACGACAACGGAAGAAACTTGCGTTTACATGAGATTTGAAATCACGGGACTATTCCCTGTTTTTAACGTCAACAAGTAAACAGTTATTTATCCAAGTATAAATAAGAAAATTTTGTCATAGCTTTGATAGCTACATTGCATGTCATAGAGCTCTTCAGCTTTCACCATGGGTTCCCTCAGGATTTTCCTATGGGTTTTTTATAACAGGGTTTTTTAATTTATGAGTAAAACATGGTCAGTGTTAAACATAATTTGACGATACATGGATGTTTTGTTCTACAACATAAATTAGTCACTTTCATTCCTCAAACATGAATTTTAAAGCCACACTGAATTACATACTTTTTTTAAATCACATGGCGGCTTCAAAATTCACATTCTCTGTATGAAAGTGTGTAATTTATGTTGTAGAACAAAACGTCCACATATCACAAGCCTGATTTTATGCTTAAGTTCAAAAAACCCTTTATAAAAACCCATAGGAATATCCAGAGGGAACCCATGGCGAATTAGACTTAAGGGTTCGCCTAAAAATTGACCTCAGCTCTGTAGAAGAAATGGTAAGTATCACAGCCTCGTTTTCATTCCTGGCAAAAATTAAAGATGGCGCTACTATGAATAAGGTCTATGACAACATTAATTATATTGTTAAATGATGTTTAGCCTTTGCTACACATCTTTGGTTTTGTGTCGATGAAGGAATACTTCAGCCTTAATGATGGCACTGTGGGTGTATGGCAAAAAAAGGTTAGAAAACAATGGATAATATGGTCATACATGTTGTTGGGATATTAACCCTAATCGGTATAAGACTTTGCATGTAAATATGCTCAATGATTCCATTAACAAGTAGGTCTCTCTTTTCTCATTTTCTCTGTATACAGCATACCCCTCTGAACTCCCCTGGAATCTACATTAGGACACTGATTCCAGATGGACCAGCTGCTGCAGATGGGCGACTTTGCATTGGTGACAGAATCCTGGCAGTGAATGGGACCAGTCTCATTGGAGCAGACTACCAGAGGTCAGTGCTCTATATACACCATATATCAGCTTTCTGAGTCTCACACACTTTACACAGCTATTAGGAGAGTGTGCTAAACGTTTGATGTCAAGGTAATGTTTTCACTAGGTAACATAAATGCATTAGATCCATCTGTTTTGTTAACCCTGACAATCTCTTTGTCTGTCTCTGACAGTGCTGTGGATTTGATTCGTTTGGGGGGAGGACGTCTCCGGTTTCTTGTCGCCAAATCAGATCTTGAAGTGTCTGACAAGATCAGTGCCTCTTCCTGCTGAGAGAGAGGCTGCAATTGTGACACACTACCTTGACGAAATATGAGGAGGACAGCGAGTCTTTCTTGCTGAGACTGGAGACAGGACAATAAGCACACTATAGGACCTCTCAGCGACTACAGCCCTGTACAACACTGCACTCTTTCCCCTTTAGATTGACAGTTTGACATCTCTGTCTTTACCTCATTCACAATTTGGTGTTGGTTCTTGAATGTCAATGATATTGAAGGGGAATGTTTTTGGGCACGTAATCTTGTTGATACTGGAACAAATTTGTTTTTTTTAAATGAAAGTGCAAATGAAATTTTAACATAGTGTGTTAATTTCACCCTAATAATAATAATAATAATAATAATAATAATAATAAAAGCAAGCAAACAATTAAAACACACTAAACATGAGAAACATGGCAATGGCCTCCATAAAAGGCACAAATGAGTTTTTTCCCCCTACAAATATCTTATCTTTCATGGTTCATGGAAAAGGTTTGAGACAAAAACTATTTGTCTATGATACTTCACATTTTCCTAATGGATAAAATCTCTACAAGTTCAAAGATTGTCTTATACAGAATCATTTCAAATGAATAGCAAACGGCTGGCTCAAATCCTTGATGGTTTCCATATGTACATTTGATATCATATATATATATATATATATATATATATATATATATATATATATATATATATATATATATATATATATACTTGCTGAACAATTACACTTATCAAGAGCCTCATTTCAAGGTGAAAATCTCTTTCTGTCTCAAGACTAATAAAAAATTATTAGTTTCAATGTTAGCAGTACTCACAATAATAACAATTTTAAGTTCAATAATTTACATACAGCATATGTTTTCTACCATATGTTACTACAATATGTAGTAAAGTGTTAATTTACTACATAATATTCATAATATATGTGGTTTCATTTGTATTTGAAAAGACATAAATCTGCATTTTTGAATACAAATAGTGTTTATTTTTTCCATTATTTCATGTTTGTACTAAATCTGTATTGCACTATTTCATAATTGCTTTTTTTCTCATTTGACCCTGTATTTGGAAGATTTGTAAAGTAATGTACCTAACTTGCTATTAAACTGAACATCGAGAAGTCCAACTATATTCGAGAGCTTTAATGCAACATAAAGCGCAACATTCACCAGGAGAGGGCGACACAACATTGCATACGTGAAGAACTGGGCAAAGCAGTTGGTGAAGGGGGTTCTACCAATCGCGGAAAACTGAAGTCTAGAGCTTTTGCACCACAACACAGTTTTATAATTTTTTTTCCTTTAAAGAGTAAATGGATACAAGTAAGAACAGAACAATATGTTTGGAGTTTTTGTAAAAAAAAAAAAAAAAAAGACCGCTAGTAAGAAAGTCCAGCAGGGGGCAGTATTGACCTACACTTTGACTTCAAGCGTGATGGTGAACAACTCGTACGTTATTAGTTATTAAAAAGATCAAGTCATACTTTGTTTTTAATTGAGAAAATATTGAACAGTATCTTCAATTGAGGTGTGAAAATATGTTAATACTCTTGCGAAGATTACGAGGAATTTGTCGAGTGAAATGTCTTCGAAATTCATGATTCAATGATTATAAGCCAGTTATATTGATAATTACATTGCTGTTGTGACCCGAATACGAAAGCCCCACAAGGAACGCTGAAAGATGGCTTCAGCGTGAAGAAATGTCTAGATACAAGCCGTTTTTGGCACTGTGCCATTATGTTTTTTAACAAGCCAAACAGCACAACACCACGCTGTGACCTATCAAAATACAGAAGCCCATACTGTTAAATCTGGTGTAAAGAAATGCCGACGCGTGATCCCATTGGTGGAGTCAGTTGCGATTCTTGACCAATCAACAGACAGAGTCCAGATGACTACCCCCAAAGCTATGGCGGCAGTGGTTGCAGAAGTTGCTTTCTGACGAGCTTGAGCTTCTAAAATCAGTCACATACAGTATGAAGTTCCAACTCGATTAGGATGATGTTTGGGATGCAGTAGAAAGCGAGTTACAGTATCAGGTTTGGAGACACACAAGCCTACCTCAGCAACGGGCTGACAGGTGTAAGATTAACTTTGTTAGGCGCGGACCCATCCGTGCGCGACAAATTAAATTAATGGAACAAATTTCCCTCGTAATTAAGATAAAAATTCGTGTCAGCTATAACCTTGCCTAGCGCTAATTATGTACAAATGATTTATCATCTGTTTCGGATGGAATATTAATCTTCAGCTCGTTGCAAAGCGGGCCTTGTGTTAAGAGATGAGGCTTGATTAACACTGACAGATCTTGTAACTGCTTTCTCCCTCACCTTAATGAACAGATAGTGGATGCGCAGGCAAGCAGAACCCTCTTTTGCAGTGACTAAAATACCCTAGCTTTCACACAACTGTAATACGAAATCCTTGTTATAAACCTATTCAGAGTAGCGCCATCTTTGAAAAAGCGGCTGTGAGGAAAAGGCATACTGTCTCTTCAATGATATGCACTGTATACTATGAAGGTCCTAGATTTCATCTAATTCATGTGCTTTCCTTATATATTCTGCAAGTCTATCCCTCACAGCCTTGTTTTCATTCCCGCCAAAAATCAAATATGGCGCACACTGACTTTGGCCCCTACCAGTAGACCTTGACCAGACAGAAATCAATATTTCACCATTAAAATCTATCAAAGAAGAGTTAAGGCTGCAGCAGTCCAAGGCGCCCTTTTGGCACGATTTTGACTCACGTTTAAGCTTACATGTTTGGCTGAGCTCAATTGTAGGTCTTCTGAGTCCAAAGTCCAACACTCTATCAGGTGAGCTGCTGCGCAAGCTAATCACGATGGAATAAGGGGGTAAATATTGGTGGGTCTGACTCTGTAATATATGCATTAAAATATTCAATATCATAAGATAGCAGTGTGTGAGAAATAAGTGTTTATAAAGTCATAATCAGCTGTTGTACTCATGATTTGTGTGAAAGTGAATATGCATAGTTGCACAGTTGTTGTAGCGCCTCTAGTGTTATATTCAGCAGGAAACTGTGGAGAAACTGAGAACGTGTCGTGTAAAAAACTCAGTTTGCAAAAATGTAGTTATACAAACGTTCATTCTATGAGACTTGTATTTGTTCAAGCTTTCCCCTCTTGCACTGCCATGTATGAGGATGGTCATCATGTTCAATGCTCTCTAAACTGTTTAAAACATGTTTTCATGTGGATAATATATGCAACTGTCTATTCTCTCCCATAGCGTTTATCCATTAGTCTTGATATATTAATATTGCACATACTTCTTTCTTGCTACCGTTATGGTGGTTTTCCGAAGACGATTTATGAGGCTTAGAAATACATCATGCTAGCACCTCTATCATTATGCAGCACTGCTGATGCAGAGTGACAGGACACTAAGCTACTTTATAACAATGAATGGGCTTGCAAACCATATCGTCCATCATGAGAAATGAGCAGAAAGCACGGAGGAACAACAAAGCCAGGACATAGTCGGTATTAGCTCATTAGTTTATCCACTGGGTCGCTGACAACACATGTAAAGGCAGTAACCTTGAACAAGCCTAAACGTATTGCATATAAACACACATTGTGAAAGATGAAGCGACCGCAGTACTAAGTCATGTAGTGGTTTTTACTTTCAGTGTGAAAGTGTGACAGCCTTGGTCCATTATTAGCCTACTAATCTGTAAGTCAAAAGAAGAAAAAAGAAAAAAACTTGTTTGTAAGTTGTTTTCTGTAAATTGCTTAAATTAATATTCTACAAAATACTGACACATAGTGTCACTACAGTCAAGTTTACTACACTATTAGTAAAACTATGGTTATTTATCATAATGGTTAAACAAGTAGGGTGAAATAACTGAATAAAAATATTGTGATAAAATGCAACAATAAACAAAATATTTTACTTATTTTAAAAAGAAGAATAAAATGTGAGTTACTGTCACACTACTGAAAATTTTAGTTAAGTTGGTAACGTCGCTTCTTTTAGTTAACTACTCCCCAACACTGGACAGTTGCATACTGTTCTTTTTGTTGTTGTTGTTGTTTTTTACCTTTTTTGTCACCATATGTGTTAAGGTTAAGGTTTAGTTTCCATAAAAGGGGTTGATGTGGTTATCAAGCAGGACCAAGGACCCACAATGGTAGATCCGTCTGAGGTAGATGCTGAGAGGGAGATTTATTCAGGGGCACTGACATTCAGTCTATTTAGCGCTGATAACAGTGAAGACCCTGAAACTGCACACACCAGCAGATGATGAATGGTGCGCCTGACCATAATCACTTATCGTTTTAGCCTCTTCTCCTCCTCTATTTGACAGGAGTACCATCGCCGTTTTGCCCTGTCCTGCCTAAATATTCACCATCTCTTCAAGATCTCCTTATCTTGGCAGCAATGAATCTTACAATGAGTATGAGAGTTGAAAAAGCACTGTATTCAGAGATGTCATCTTCCTCCATGCATGATGAACATGGAGTTAACCTGTTAATTAGGAGAATTGTGTATAACCAGAAATGTATTTCTATCGGGAAGACACGAAGGCTTGAGTGAGTTTTAAGATGCCATTTATTTGATGAATGTAAAACAGAAAAGAAATGTCTCTCTTTGGCGTAGGCCCCGTCTGGCGGTCCGAGGGAGTTGTACTCGGAACCATCATATCCTGCCGGAGATAGCAGGCAGGGGCGAGGGGCCTACCCCGTGTGAGACGGGGCTCAACTGGTGGTGGTGGGGTGGTGGAGGTTCCCGGTTAGCGCACTGAAACAGCAATGTGATAGATTGTGTGCAGACTTCAATGGCTTTGAAGGAATGGCTTACATGCCATTGGCTAGGAGTTACCCCGCTAATGATGTGATGATGTACAGCTGCTAGTCTTCCCGCTAGAACTATGCTGCGCTTCCATTCATTTGACAAATGGTGCCAAATATGTCTGCGTCTCTTTCTGTTTTTGCAAAAAAGAGAAGAATCAATAAGCAAAATTAAAAATGCATCATATCCATATGCGTTTAACTATTTTGCTGATGTTACAGCCAGTTATCAGTCTTAAATGTCAATAAATGAGAAAATAAATATTCAGGCCAGCTGTATATAATACTAATGTATAGAATAAACATGTTTAAGAATCATCTTAAAAAATTGCTAAATCAATAGTACAGATTATTAACAATTAAGGTACATTGAAAGATCCTCAGTATATTGGACATCTTTGGTTCATCAGCATCATCTCAGCTGGCGTTAATCAGATGCAGCATTCTATTATTTATTATTATGGTTATTGACTGTTTCTGACAGTAGTGTGTGTATGAACTAAGCAAACGTGAGATAAATTGTGGCATATGTGTTTAACAGGGTTTGTTGTGAGAAAACCCATCATACTGTGAGGGCACACACATGATCAGGAGGGCAGATCTGCTCCCTGCAGTGGGTGAATAAATCCATTTTTAATTACAGTTGCTTGTAAATAATAATCTTCACCACAGCAGGCAAGATGTAGCATATGAGTTGAGATGTCTTGGGAAGATCACTCTAGCCATTGTACCGCTTTTAGAAAGTGACCACAATTAAGAGAGGACACAGTCTCTGATATTCATGTACAAATAATCATGTATTCATGGTCTTCTGCTGTTGTAGCCTGTTCGCCTCAAGGTTTGACATGATCTGAGTTACCGTAGCCTCTCTGTCATCTCGAACCAGTCGGGCCATTCTCCGTTGACCTCTCATCAACAAGGTGTTTCCATCTGCAAAACTGCCTCTCACTTGGTGTTTTTTGTTTTTTGACACGATTCTGGGTAAACTCTAGGGACTGTTGTGTGTGACAATCCCAGGAGATCACCAGTTACAGAAAAACTCAAACCAGCCCATCTGACACCAACAATCATGCCACGGTCCAAATCACTGAGATCAGATTTTTCCCAATTCTGATGGTTCTGATGATGTGAACATTAACTGATATCCTGATCCGTATCTGCATGATTTTATACATTCCACTGCTTCCGCACGATTGGCTAATTAGATAATCGCATAAATAAGTAGGTGAACAGGTGGTCCTAATAAAGTGCTCAGTGAGTGTATAATACATTTAAGCAGGTGCAGGGCATGCAGCGAAGAACGAAGAGGAAATATAGATATTAGTTTGAATTTGTTGAGTGGAAAAAACTAAAAAGATTTCGGCGAAAAGTGTTTTAGTAAGTAATTTAAAACTAAATTTATGAGTAATGTGATTCCTTTTGCAATGAAGCCAGTATCAAGGCAATCTGATTACAATTTTAGATGCTTAATGTGTAGTGGATTACATTTTCAGTATGCGATACTTCTTTTTTAAGTCTGTAAATCTGCTAAGGCAACTAAATAAGTATGCACTTCATATAAGCTCTGCTGAAACTTACATATGAATGTTACCTTTTAATTCAACTTCTTTTACATCTGAAATACTGTTTGACCAGGTTAAACTTAATCTGTAATGGCTTGTAAATATATTGTCACCTCCTTTAGATATATCAGCTGTGTGGTGTGGTATCAAAGAAGTGCTTGTTCTAGCTCAAAGATATTTTCACACTCTGCCAGAAACAAAATCCCTATAGATTCTCATTGAAATGGTTACCTAGAGGCTAGTGCTCTTCATTTACCATCCTCATCTAGCCCCCCAGTACTTTTCCTCATGCCTATAGTATGAGGAATAGGAATCTCTTCCAGATGAAATGAAGGAATGAATTGACACTGTTCGCTTTAATAGGGTGACAAAATGAATCACGACTCCTCCAAGGATCCATCATGACCAAAATGGTGACCACAAATGATCTGTGAACCACTATATATTGATTTCCCGTGTACTACAAGTGTCGGATTTAATGTTCGGAGTGCGCCAAAAGGGCGCCTTGGACTGCTGCAGCCTTAACTCTTCTTTGATAGATTTTAATGGTGAAATATTGATTTCTGTCTGGTCAAGGTCTACTGGTAGGGGCCAAAGTCATTTGTTGGGCAGAGCTGGACACCTGGTTTGTGAGTCACAATCAATCATGTTGGCACAGTGAGACAAAAAGGGGGAAAAGAGAAGAAAAAAATATTAGTGGAAAGGCGTGTAGACCAAAATACGATTCCCTCCCCGTACTACTCGTTTATCGTGGGGGAAATAAAAGGTAATATGACCACGATGTCAGTTTATTGAGTGGAGAGGCTCAGCCAAATTGCACATGACGTTAGGTAGGTGGAGTGGCCCGCAAGTGAAAATGAAGGTGTGGAGAGAAAAAAAAATGAAAAGAAAGAGAAAAAGACCGACTATGTTTTATTTAAACATCCTTCGGGAGACTACAGGCTCAGGTAATCTGTTGTGTTACAACTCAGTGCCCCGTTCCCCTCCATCCGCCGCGATAACAGCGAGCGCCTAATAGGAACCCATCAATCACAATAAGCTTCCAATTTCGCCCGGTGTCTCTACACTCTCAGCCACTGTTTAACGTGCTCTAATAACGGTGATAACATACTTCTATAGCCGGAGATAGGGACCTGGGCTCATCCAAGAGGTCATTTACCTTGAGTAGATTAAACAGCGGTGAAGTCAGCATCTCTTTTAACTGGAGGATGTAGCCTAATATATGAAGGGAAAGTGACAAGATTGCGAGCAGAGTGACGCAAAAGGCAAAAAATAATATACAGCTTAGAAAAAAGGGGACTAAGCGAAAGTGGTATCCTTGAGAGAGCGATGCCTTGTCGGGGCCAAAAGTACACAGATGGAATAGGGAAGTAGAAAGTGATCCGATTGTGATTATGTTGCTTAACTAATGATTTTTGCTCCACTGGTTTGCTCGATTGCACTAGCCGGTTGAGGAAAGTCGGTCTATTACAGTGTCAAGGTAACTGGAATAGTCCGTAGCCACTCTCTCTCATTTTAACAACCATATGGGATGAGCTTTTGCAGTGAAAAAGACCTATAAGAAGAGATAAATTCAGAGTGGCCACGGTAGAAGTGTGGTAATGAACATGCCACATTTTAGAAGCCCACAACGTCAAAGAGCACTAATTACAATCTTTATCCATGAGTTGTGATGCCACAGCTCAACCAGGGAAAAGGCCTTCTGGTAGGCTACAACTCGACGTGCTTTTTCAATTCAAACCACAACACAGACATTTCCTGAAGCAAATGTTAAAAAATTTGATGCGTTTTGACGACAAATTGTAGTTATTTAAACGCTGAAATTCAAGGGCGTAAATTTGTCTTGAACACTAGAGTGGTTGCAGCATGAAGCATTGTTACGTTATCACATGTTCCATTGATCATGGTATAAATATTGGGGGGATTGTACTTGCTTGTTTTGATTATTGGGGATGGGGGTCACCTCGCCCCCATCGCCCCTGGAATATACAATATATTCCCCTGCTGAAAATGAAATTAGGCCCTATCAGTTGGGTACACTCTAGCGTTAGTGGTGTTTTGGTTTCTTGCAGGCTAATCCCAATCACTAAATGTTTCTGGAGTTTATTGAAAGACAACAATCTTTCTGGAATCTTTGCCACTCTACAGACAGGTTTTAAAAGGCCACAAAGCCAATTTTAAGATAGGCTATTTAATGTAATTCAGCTACTACATTTTCTCTGGATGCCCAGGAGGTGGCGCAAAGTCACTTATTTACAAAAAAACCGTACGGATCCCTGTCCTGGACACATTCGGTTATAATTTCTGCCTTAACAGATTTACCGGTGCTGTTTCATGGGAACTAAAGGTGTGTTGAAGGTGACGTGCAAATGCATGCCTTATTCATCAGATCTCAGATCAGTTAGGCCTGTATCTTTAATCGTGTTTTTGAGAGGGAGCGCATGCATTTGAGTTGCACAATCGCTTTGCGACCATTTTTAGGCTGCTCAAAGTTGTTATACAGTTTGATAATCTTATTTGAAGCAAAAGATGAGACCTCGTGAAATAAATTAAATGAATCACAAACAAATAGGCTAATAAATAAATCAATTTTATATTATTTAAATGATATATTTGTCTAAAATGTCAAAAACTGCTAATATATGGCATTTATGAACATGGAATTTAACACGAAAATGGAAAAAATGTAAAAAACAATGCGTTCATTTTATTTTTAATTTCAATTTTCAGTCTCAAAATACCTTAAAATCAGTTTTATTTGCCGATATGAGTTAAGAATAGTACACACAAGAACCTGAAACGTAGATTATCTGGGAATTGAATCCGAATTCCCAGATAATTAAAAGCTACTCATATTGTTTATGTATTGCTCTAAGTTTTTGTTGTTAGTAGGATTATGATTGTATTTATTTACAAATGATAAGCAGCCTAATGCAGTAAGTTGGCCTTTGTTCCACATTTGCGACATCTCTTAAAAGTAACAAGTTCACATAAATATTTATAGGCTCTTCTTAGAATATTATAATTATTTTAGTTGGTCATGAAAAAAATTTTGCATGCCATTTTTTCGTGTTTGGTTAATTAAAATTTCACTGTCACAGTTTCCAAAGGAGAATACCTCTAAGCTAAAATATTTGTCAGCTCAAGACTATATTTAATATGTCAAAAGGGTTTTTCACGAGCTCTGTTTTGACGATCTCGGCCATGTTAAGGTCTAATTAAATTACATATAGGCTGATCAAGCTGAGGAGGGTTTTTTTTGTGTGTGTGGTCTTGCCTCAGGCAGACACTATTCAGTGAATTTTACAATCAGGCCAGAATTTTATTTTCGCTCACATTTGATAGTATTTGGAATTTGCACTGTTGTTGCGGGGTGCCGTTGAATGGTAAGTTTGACATGCGCATTTTGGCTTTCCTTTATTAACAAGTGGATTTATTTATTTATTGATTTTTAAACTAAACTGTAACTTAGTAGTTGTTTGTGTTGCAGGTTTTTGTTGGTATTTATACCCGTGACAAAAAGACCTTTAGGTGCACAGGGTAATTAAACGTAACATTTTGTAAAACATCTATTTATAATTTAATTCTGAATTTAAAAGAAAATTAAAATAAATACGCATCACAGAAATAAGCACAACTCTCCCTTTTCCTACTGTTTTGCTAACTGCACGGTTTTGCATTTTAGTTTCAAATATTAGTAATTAATCTATACAATTAAATCACTGAATGGCAAGTGTAAAAGGCAGAATACCTCATTAAGAGACAGTGTTTGGTAATTGCAGAAAGATGGACTTCCTATTGCTGTCCTATTCCCTTTGTAGACCTACTAATACCATGGACCTGCCAGTCAAAGATTTGATCATGAGTCATGTTGCCTTAGGAAGAGAACAATAAGGGACATGTTATAGGGTGTCCCCCAAAAGGGTTGTCAACTCTCACTCCCTGGCAATCTAATTACTTATTACAGTTTAGCTAGTGAATACACATAAAAAACCCATCATGCTAAGGAAAATTTTACCAGCATGTAACAATAGAATATATACAATAATGAGATAACATTATAGATTTTTTTTAATTTTGTTTAGGCCTAATGATGCACAAAATGTACAGTAAGTGGCAAGTAGTCTTTGATTCAAAGGTGAATTGTACAGTTGATCTTGTATGTGTTGCTGAACATAAATCTTGATATCTGTGTTTTGCAGCTTAATAGCAAAAAGTTCAAAAGTTCTGTTTGCTAAGCAGGTTCTACACATTAATGTGAGGACTTTGTTTGGCAGAACAATGCTTGCAGTCACACTTCAGAAAGCTGATCACTGTAGCATGGGTGCACCGGGAGGCCCACAGCCTTCAGAATCACTGAGATATCACACAAACAGATGCTGCATAAATACAAGAACACACACTGGAAAAAACAGACGTCGTACAAAATATTTAGATTTAAAAATATCATGTTTGATATAAAAACATTAATTGTGATAAAAAAAATAAATAAAGTTAATCTCCAAATTCAGCACTTGGAGCAATTTCAGTAATCTACAATTTAAAAAGTTAAAAATACATGTCTAACTGTGCAAACAATGCGAATCTCAGTAGTTGAAAAAAACATATTTAAAGATTATTTCTATTTTATGCTTCATACTATTGCTGAAGCCATTTTTTCACTTCACTTCACATGTTTAAGCAAAAAAGTTGAGCATAATCAACTACAGTTGAGGCATAATACTGATAATCAAGTGAATGGAGCAGTCCATAAACAGTAAAATACACACTGTTTCAAAAGTATTGCCACAAGACTCAAAAACTATACAAAAAAGCATACAAAAAAGCATGAATTTATTGGCTACTTTCACTTTTGTTATAAATGGCATACTGTAACCACAACATTTTTTATTTTTTTAAAGAAGCGTGGGATGATTTGAAAATATTTTTTTATTTTTTTCAGTTATCAACATTATGCCAGGACGTTTTGTAGCCTATTAATGTTTCATTGAGTGTTGTTATGAGAGAGAGAAAGATAGAGAGTAAATTTTAAACATGGTTCTACATTTACAGTAAAATAAATAAATAAAAATTATTTAGGGCCACCTTCAACAATTTGCATTCTACTCATGGACAAATAGTATATTGTTACACAAAATCCCCTTATGTTTTCTTGACCCTGGTGGCTGGATCCAGTATATGCCTTTCATTGTATATTTTTGGTTATTATTGCAAAGCAGGACAGCTGTGACCAAACTCTATCATATGTGGACCACATCATCGTAATGGGGTTAGGGAGATGGAAACGGACAGTTAAAAGACAATGGATGGATTCAGCATTTAGTTTGAGCGAAGCATGTGGGATAGTCATTATAGCATGATTTGCAGTGTTGACATCCATATAACCTCTATGATGTTGCAGTCATGGAGGTCTAGTGAGGGAGTTAGATCAAAAACTCAGGTCCTGGATAGATAATGTGAACCACTCCAGTACCAGACCTCCACAACCATCATTAAAGCTTTCACACCCTGGGAAAAATCCAGGGCGGTGTAACCTTTTGATAGTTCACTATCAGGGACCATGTAGAGGTATGTAACTATGATTATGCAGAAATATCACATCTGTCCAGAAATTCTCTTTAGCCATGAAGTTTATAACTGTAGGTTTGGAAAAACACACTTATGCTTTTGTATCTATTTTATTTTGTAAATATATTTACAGTAATTATGCCAGTGGTCATGCCAGAAGATCACTTAAATTCAGTTATCACATTAAATTACAAAATAAGAATTCATATTTATGAAATGTACAGTATATATTTATTTATGCAATACTGTATGTGCTTCAGCGCTGCACCCTAAAGCACATAAATTGCATACATAAACATAATTTAGTTTATATAGATAAAAAGTTTATTTATAGAGAAACAAAATCATACAGTATGGTCATTATGACCTTAAACACTAGGGGCAATATTCAATAAGGGTCCATGGGGATTGTGCAATTTGTTATGATTAGGGGCAAAATGTACTGTATGTATTCACACTATGGTGGTGAGATTGACTCATATTCATGGTAAAATGGTAAATGGTCTGCACTTATATAGCGCCTTTTTTAACCTTAGAGGTTACCAAAGCGCTTTACACTGTGACTCATTTACACTGTGATTCACACACCAATGGCGACAGAGCTGCCATGCAAAGCACTAGCCTGCCATTGGGAGCAACTTGGGGTTCTAGTGTCTTGCCCAAGGACACTTCGGCATGTGGAGTCATGTGGGCCGGGAATCAAACCACCAACCCTGTGATTTGCGGCCGACCCGCTCTACCACCTGAGCCACTGCTGCCCCTTCATGTTATCTTTAAAGGAATATTTCGGGTTCAATACAAGTTAAGCTCAATCGACAGCATTTGTGGCATAATATTGATTAACACACATATTTATTTTGATTCACTCCTCAATTTCTTTAAAAAAGCTAAAATCTGGTTCCAGTGAGACACTTACAATATGAGTGAATGGGGCCAATTCGTAAACGTTAAAATATGTTTTACTCACTGTTTCAAAAGTATAGCCACAAGATATAAACAATATGCGTTTTGACATGAATTTAGTGTGATTAAAATCGCTTACCAACATTTTCTGTGTAAAGTTATAGCCGATTTTGCAACCTCGTTGCCATGACGATGTAGTCAACAAACCCTGAAATGATTGTAAAAATGACAACTTTACAGCTTAAATATTTAACAGTTTTAACAGAAGAATTTTATATTATATAAAATAATAAGCTTCACATTTCTGCCTTAAAACCCTCCAAAATTTGGCCCCATTCACTTCCATTGTAAGTGCCTAACGCTAACTTCGATCTCTGCTTTTTATAAAGAAAATGACAGATGAGCCAGAATAATTTTTTCTGTGGTAATCAACATTATGCAACATATGCTGTCAATTGAGCTTAACTTGTATTGAACCTGGAACATGCCTCTACGATCCATCAAGCATGTGCATGAATTACAATTTTTACTAATAAAGGGAATTCATTGGTTTAATAAGATATTATCATACTACAATGTTATTTGGTATTTAGCTACTTAGGGGCTGTTTTCTGGTGTTTTGGCTCTCTTCAATGTGAGGGTTAATATTAAGGTAGAAGGCATCACCAGGAGGTTATCTCCAATGAGCCACCGCCTACGCCTTTAGTCATCACCATTTACAGCCGTTTAACCCTTAACCTGCAACACAGGGTCAGCTGACAGCTCCTTGAGAGGCCACAAAATTGATTTATTCAGATGAGTTGGTCTGCCTACTTGAAGCAATTGTTGAAACTGTACCTTTGAATATGTGTTTGCATTGTTTTCATTGTGCCTATAGGGTGAATTAGGTCACTTTTGCCTGTGAGGTGGCCCAGTTTATTTAAATTAACCCTAATTGTTTATTTAATTTAATTTGAGTGACTCAATTTGGGGTTACAATTCTCAACTTTCCATTTTGTGGTTAATGGTGTAATGTAAACCCTAAAGGCAACTGTTACAGTGTGATGCTATGACTTTGAAATACTGTTAATATACAGCATCCTATATATATATAGAGAGAGAGAGAGAGAGAGAGAGAGAGAGAGAGAGAGAGCTAGAGAGAGATACATAGATACATAGATACGTTATATAGATAAAACCCCAGCTGCAATTTATTTTATTTATACCTTCATTGTGGTATCAATTCGACCAATTTATCATAAAATGTGTATTGTGGGAAATTCTGGATTTAAAAAAAAATATACCAAATCAAAATAAACACACTGAGTATTTTAACATGACACATTGTGATCATGTGGCAAACAATGACATTTCTAGAGTGCGAACACTTCTTGAATTAATGCAGCACTGCCTGTCGTGACATGTACATGCATCCTCTGTATGTGTGAAACATGTTTAGAGATTACAGAGGTACCAAGTGTCTGAGCATTGTCTGGGTTCCTGTGACTTAAATGTAGTGTACAACTGACATTACTCTAAGAGGAGAGGTTAAAACTCCAGCCTGAATGCTAAATCAAGAGAAGCTTCAAAATCCACAGTCTTAGCATTCCATGATGCAGTATGTATAGGCTTGACCTTAGACGATATATTGAGTGGATGTCAGGGTACAAACCTCAGCAGAGCTCCCCTTCCTTAAAGGCACAGATTTTAAAGGTAGTCTTGACACATGATATCAAGATGACTGATAATAATGCTCCTTTTAGCTTCTCACTGCAAACCTTCCTACATTATGTTTTTCCACTGATATTTCTGTCTAGAGTCTAGAGACTAAATGGTAAGGTAATGAAAAACAGACAAACAGACACCAAATATTTTAATTTTGATTAAGGGAAACTGCTGCTAGGTATCACACTTTTTTTTGTTTTTTTTTTGTTTACTATTTCTCAGAGTAAGTATATTTATCAAAATATATTTCTGTACAGGCACATACCTTAAAGTATTTGCCATGAAAATAAAAACAATAAAATCAAGATGTGACAAAACGTTCTAGAATTGTGATGCTATAGTTCATTTTAATAAGTAAACTGAACTAATCCCAAACTGTACATACTACTGTAAAATACTGTCAAATTTACAGGAATTGCTAACAGTGCATCATAAATTGTTATTATTGAATTGTATAGCAACATTTATGAACATTTGTGTCCTGAGAACACAATTTATATTTTATCATTATATTGTTGAACCTTTCCCTAATGTATTTATCTCAGTGTAGTTTTATTTAGTTTCTTTGTTAATCCAGCAGCTATTACAAAAATACAAAACAGATATAAAACAACTGCTGGGAGAACTCTATTTGTGCAATTGGACTTTTGACTCAAAATTATATCGAAACCGAACCTTTTAAAAAATATTGATGCATTGCTCATAGTGTATTAGTAGGTTCTGTGGTTTAAGACATATGTGGCCAGTATATAGTGGTGAATGCATTTTATAAAGAAATAAATTATGTAAAGCATGGCTGATGGTGGGAAGAAGGTGGAATCTTATCTGTTTTTTTGTCTCCCAGTGCAAACCGAACAGGGACCCTCGATTCCCCTAACACAGAGGTCCTGCTTTAAAGGTGAAGGGGGTGCAAAGGGAATAGGCTGATTTTGATGTTGAATGAGAAGGGAACAGGACGCTACTGCTGACAATGGAAATGCACGCAACACACACACACACACACACACACACCGTCTGTCTTTAGAAGAGACCTGCCACATAATTAAAAAGATAAACTCTGTGATCACTAGCCTGGAGATAAGGGCCCTGTGAGAGGGGCGGGTATATCACACACACATACTCACACACAGACACACACATTCAGCAGCAGTCAGTGTGTTTACACATTTGTAATATAGGTAAAATTAAATATGCTGTCACAGATATATTCATTTCATTAAATATTCATATAGGCATGATGAGAAATGTTATTAGTCATGATTGGCTATTAGAATAAACATGTTGTTTGATATTCATTTGGCACAATCATAAATTAATCCCTTTGCCGCAGCGGCTGTCAAAACAGTCCATGCATTAAAATTATTTTAATGTCTGCTGACTAACTAGAAATTTCTTCTCTGCGTGAGGAGGGACATTTTAGAACCTTTAAATATCACGGTAAACTTAAGTTCAGGAAACATTCTCTGATTGATTGCTGTACAGTAATTGTGCCATTTGTGGATTAAAGATTATAGAATTGTCCAATTTTTCTTTTGTTTATACTTTGTCAAGCTTGCTTACAGTACATTAAAACACAATGACAAAGAAAGAAAAGATAAGGAGGAAAAATTTAATTCATTATACTTGTTTTAAATTTAAGGGAAAAGACAATTTTCTTCAAAAAGAGCATACAGAACTTACTTGGATATATCTACTTAAATCCTCAGCAACCCAAGCGATCGATTATGTATTTAATTTTTTCCTACAAGATTTAAAAAATCTTGATTTTTAAGTATATTTTGTTATAGGTAGAATTTTGTGTGGCTTCATAAAACCGTAGCAGTCTGTGATGAATCTTGATTTTTAAGCACATTTTGCTTTGTGTTGACTATTGTGTCAACCAAAACTATTCATGATTAAAATACTGTCTTACTAAGATGCTTTCTGTCTTTTTATTTCATTAAATCGTTTTATTTTCCCACAATATAGAATTATAGGTAAATAACTGTTAATTAATTACTGAAATACAGTATTGCAATGTTTGTTACATGTTTGTTTGTGTGTTTGGTTGTTCTTGCTGGATATTACTGTAAGACAAATGCAAATAGTATTAATGGCCAAACAGATTAAATTAATGACCTATACATAGCTATGAGATATTGTAATGAAATTAATTTCACAGTGTTTGATAGCTTGCCTATTTTGATATTCTGGAATAGATTGTCTTTGTTCAGTCAGTGCAAGGAGACAGACAGTTTTTTAATAAAACATGTTTTCATATTGTAAATAAATCAAGTTGGTTTTACATATACGCCTATCGTTTATGGTATCTTGCCTGTTTACGAAATAGCAAATAGCTGCAGAGTAAATATCGTTTGTGTTATATCTATGCTTTAAAGACTTTGGCATCCCAAAACTTGCGTTGGTCAAAAAGGCCAGTTCAAAAATCATGTAAATAAAAAAGCTGAATAGTGCGACCCTCCATTTGTTAGAAAAACTAGAGGGAATCTGGGCCCTTCCAACACATTGATAAGGGCCCCCTCCTGTCTGTCTCTCTGTACATGCTTTGTCTGACACTTTAACCCTGCTGTGAGGTGTCAGGGTTTATCAGCAGCTATGAGTCCCTCTCCACATCTCCTCACTGACTGACACACACAAGGGCTAATACTTCCCCCTTATTAACACCAGCACTAATAGTATTGATAACGGGGAAGAGAGGTGGTGTCCTCGCAATAAGGGCATCTGTCATTGTCTTCCTCTGCAGGCTGCAGAATCTGTTTTGGTGCATTAATACAATCGCATTATTGCAGCTAAAGTCACAGATATAATGGATTTGTGCAGTCTAACAGAAAATGGCTTTTAAAATACATATAATTAGAATATAGGGGTCCAGCATTTGTATGAGCATAATGAGGGATGTGTAAGGTTTTAATTTGCCAAAGTATGGGGGTCAGATGCATGCAAACTCTTCAAACTTTGATTTATTATGTTCAGTAAGTTGGATTTTGGAAAAAAACAAAAAAAAACATTAGCGATCTCTGTATGACTTTTTTTTCATTGAACAAAACTGTTTTAATTTGTGGTGTATTTTATGAGCTCTATGAACTCAAACAATACATAAATATGCTTTATACATTTTGAGAAGACTAAACCAGTTCTGTCTTTTGCCAAAATGATTTTGTATCGTACAATAGTGTTAAGTTATGACAGATTTCAGACATAGCTGTTACGTTTATAAACCCAAACAAATACCATTCATATTAAGGACAGTGTTTTGTGTAATCTGATTAATTTAATTACTTTTTAAAGTAAAAAATTTGTGCAACTAAATGATTTTGAAATATGTAATCTGATTACCTTTAAGCACATAACTTGTTTTTTGTTGTTGAAATATATAAATAAATTGTTATCCTAACTTTAAAAACCTGTAATTCTGGTTCTGTTCGCACTAACTGACATTGAAAAATCTAATTGTATCCCACTAAATGGCAGCAAGCACTATGATAAACATTTTTTTTTCTGTATTACATTCCATCACAATATACAGATCTAAAATATATGTGGCACTCTAATGCATTTTAACCCTCGCAGATGTGCCCGTCCATAGACATTCAGTATAATTTTAAGTTCATGCACCACTCTACATTTTTCATTGAAAATCTTGGCATCTGAGTGGACTAGAAGCTCAATCTAAATGTCATTTGAAACCTGAGTTCCCCTGATCCTCCTCGATCAATGGTTGATAACATATTTTCTCCTGATGATTTACTAGGCAAGCTTTTCCTTCTCGATGGCATATTTTGTTCTGGATATCTAAGATATGACATTGGATTATTCCCACAAGCAAGCTCAATGTTTAAAATTGCTCTCTTTTAAAAAAAATTTTTTTTTAGAAAAGAGCAGATATTAAGTTTTCGGCTGCTTGGGGCTTACTACAGCAATAATCGGCACATAAAAGAGACGTTAATATTTGCTGACTTACAGAAATCATATTTCACTCTGTGATTCTTTTGAAACTCTTTTGAACTGTGGTATAGGGCAACAAAATAAACTGTATTGTCACATTCCAGGATTTCAGTAGATATATGACTTGTCCATTTAGGCACTATGTGAAAGACTTTTATTTTTACATAAAAATTTCTATCCCATTACCTCTAGGGGCGCTCATTTCCGACGTGAATGATTTTAGGCCTTATTTTGTTATTTTATGTAACAGAAATGCAGAAGCAGGGTTGGGAGGGTTGCTTTTGAAATGTATTCCAGTACAGATTACAGAACACATGCTGTAAAATGTAATTTGTAATGTATTCCGCTAGAAGGTCGGAATTGCATTTAGTAATGTATTCTAAATACTTTGGATTACTTCTTCAGCACTGGTAGATTTTTTTCACTTGTTTTGACTATAAAAACGCTGCCAGTACAGTAAGACAAAATACACGTTAAAAACACATTCTCTGAAAAACTTAAATATCTTATGCAGTGTTATTCCTAAAACAAGATAAATAAAATTGAAGGATTATTAGATATATATACAGGAAAACAATACAAAAAATATTATCATGAATGTGATGTTTTCCCTAATATCAAAGAAATTGTGATCCAACGTGAATTTTCTTGATAAAAAAACATGATCGTGCCTTGTAACATGTGCATATAAAATGTCTAGAAATAGCATTTTAGCTTAGCATAAAGGTTTAGCTTACCGTAAAACACAAGGTTTAGTTATATTTATTGTGCTCCAAATTCTCTGACTGCTCTTATAAATGTAACACATCATAAGAAAGTGTTTCACTGCTGTTCAAATGCATGTTGGATCGCACCATTTATATGTATAAATGTTTTCCATCTGAAAGGATTTAATATTAAATTAAACAAATGACAATAAAATGCTAATTAGTCTCTTCAGTAATTAAAATACTTTTTGAATGTAACTGTATTCTAAATGCCAATTATTTAAATTGTAACTGTAGTGGAATACAGCTAGTTATATTGCAGAAGTGCCTGTGCAGAAGTGATGGTTATCTCTGAAAAGTTCAGATTCTCAGCTCTTAAATGATACCTGACTTATGTATACGGGGACTTTATAATTTTAAGCATAAAAATGTTTCGCCATATAGCTCCCTCGTTAGAGTTTAAGAAGAAGAAGAATCCTTTATTGTGGTCACGCATTATACACACAGTTTTTTTTGCATATATACAATGAAATTTATTAGTTTTATCCCAGCTAAGATATCCCAGCTAAGCTGGGGTCAGAGTGCAGGGTCAGCCATGATACGGCACCCCTGGAGCAGATAGGGTTAAGGGCCTTGCTCAAGGGCCCAACAGTGGCATCCTGGTGGTGCTGGGGCTTGAACCCCTGTCCTTCTAGTCAGTAACCCTGAGCCTCAACCACTGAGCCACCACTGCCCCTCAAGGGGTTTAACCTGAATTCATATGTAGATCTGTTTGTATTTCTGTGACAGCTGAAGGATGTGCGACAATGGAGGAAATATAGACATTATTTTGAATTCGTTGAGCTGAAAATGTTTTTTAGAAAGTAACTTAAAAATGAATTAATTGGTAATCTGATTACTTTATCGATATAGTAATCAGTATAGGTATATAATTACAATTTTAGATAAATAATTCGTAATTTGTAGTGGATCACCTTTTTAAGTAACTTGCCCAACACTGCTAAAGGGTGATTGTTGTTTAATTTCAGGAAATTGTATTTATTATGTATTTATCTATTTGTGTTAGACATTCTCAAAGTCAAACTACACCTACAGCCACAAATAAATATGACTTAATAAAAGCTGCAAAATTCTCACATACAATTTCATAGTCTCATCCCAAATTATGAGGCTCCTCTATGAAAGTGCAAACTCAGCCATGAATATTGCATTTCTAATAATACCATACACGCACAGTTGCACAAATACACATACTCTCACACATTCACCCAGACAAACAAACAGACAGAGCCAAACACACGCTGCAGTTTTATTGCCTGATGCATAATCTCTTATTTACGAGGGCGTTGAGGTGTGTCCTCCACAGTCCGTTACTCTTCGACTGACAGGCTGAACCTCTTTACCCACAATGCAGTGGTAAATTCAGAACCAGGCAGCTGTCTCCTCTGTTAATCTCTCTCTTTTCTCCTTACAAGACTTGCGAACAGTTTTTACTGCTTTGCAATAGAAGATAATCAGCGCATGGACAAAGTGAATATATAGGGTGAATATGGGTAAAGTGGGACACTTTAGGAAATTTGTATTTTCCTGGCACTTTTGGTTATCATCCAAATGTCATTTAACCTGACATTATGCCTTTATAGAACGCTTAAGCTGTCTACATTGGTCAAAAGCAAAAAAAGAAACCACAAACTAAAAACCATCATGAACAAACAATTAACAATATTTGTTTCCCCGGCATGTATTCATCTTTGTGAATGTCAGTTAATAAAAATACAATAGTTAATTTTTATTTCATGTTTGTTCATAGTGCGTTAACTAATGTTAACTAATACAACTTTTGATTTTATAACTGCATTAGTGTATGTTAAATGTTAGCATTAACTAAGATTAATAAATGCTGTAAAAGTATTGTTCATTGTTAGTTCTGTTAACTAATGTTGTTGTTATCAAATGGAACCTTATTGTAAAGTGTTACCATTGTAAGTATTTATTTTGTTTGCAACTTATTGACCTACATAAAGATTAAAATGTCCACTTCAATATTTGAAAAATAAATCCATTATGATTAATCATTTGAAATGTATAATATACATACATATATATATATATATATATATATATATATATATATATATATATATATATATATATACGCATCTTAGTACTGGCCCCGTTTAGTAATGATTTACAACATCATATGGATATAAATGGGATCAAGCTTAACTGTCCCACTTTACCCATATTCACCCTAAAGATACAAGGCATTACACTTATACATGCAGTATTAAGCCCTATACGCTTTATTCTGTTGATTTAACTCATTTTGAATCGAGGAATCAGACTGAATTACCCTTAATTATATTTTTAAATGTCTAATAAGTGGCCTTCAAATACATAGTCGAGTGCACACACATCAATACAGACACACACTTGCTGGCATCTCAAACGTGACTCCTCTCTCTCTCTGCACTGCTGTTATCTGACCCCCCCTATCAGGACTAATCCGGCTTAGCTAACTTAATGATGCCACTTGTGCTGTGCTGAATGCGATGGCGAACTCTATAAATTGCATCCATTAAAATGCAAATCCACCCTTGTCCAGAGTGCAGGGCCCTGACACAAAAGTGAGAGAGTCAAACCATGCACCCCTTCTGTCACCGCCTCTTCCCACAAGGAACAAATACCTTGGCGATAACTGATGTTCTGATTATCATTCCTCTGCCATATTGCGGATGGAATGAGCCCAGTGTGAAGGAGAGAAGGAAGAAAAGAAGCAGAAAAAACTGCCCCCCCCCTCCCCATTTCATTTTCAGAGATTTATAATTTTTTTGTTGTTGTCAGGAAATGAACAAATGGTTATCAGTGTAACGAGGGAATCTTTCTTATCGGCTTGCCAGGTTTTTCGTACTGATACTCTTTGCGCCATGTTCCACAGGAAATGAATTTCTTCCTGTGGGCGACTGCTCTCTTTTTTCAACCCCCTCTTGCATCTTTTCAATTCTACCTGGCTTTAAAATCTGTACCTCTATAACTGTTTTTCCATAGTGGTATTAAAAAGCTAAGTCGGCTTATATAATATTGTGTTGAAGACATTAAGATAGATCACAAAGCAATAGAGCAGTTCAATTCATACAGTTATTTTTCTGCTCCTTTCCAGTTTATGATCCAGAGTTGCCATCTGTGTACCACTTTCATCATAGTCAACACTGTTTGAGCTGTGTGTGTGTATGTGTATGTGTGTGTGTACATGAAAGTTGATTTGAGTGGGTGCATCCACTTGTCTGTGTGAATGAGTGTTAGCCTGCACACTGAGAAACTATATTGGACATGACCAAAAAATGGTCATTCCCTGTATATGTACAGTACATACTTTAAAGCCTTGGCTATTTATTTAAAGTTATTTAACAATAACACCATTATCCAGGAAGAAATATCAAATTTTATTAAAGGAATATTCCAGGTTCAATGCATGCACCAACAATGAAAGTTTCTGGAGGGTTTAAAGGGAGAAATGTGAAGCTTATAATTTTATAAAAGCACTTACCTGCATTCATTTGTTAACACTTAAATTTATACAATAAGGGTCCATTTGTTAACATTGGATAATGCATTAGGTATAATGAACAAACAATGAACAATATATTTTTTACAACATTTATTAACCTTTGCTAATGTTCATTAATACAAATACAAATTTTCATTGATAGGTCATGTAAGCTCATAGTGTATTAACTAATGTAAACATATACAACTTTTGATTGAAAAAAATGTATATGTTGAAATTAACATTAACCAAGAATAATAAATGCTGTAAAATTATTGTTCATTGTTAGTTCATGTTAATTAATGTGGTTAACTAAGGTTAAGAAATGGAACCTTAATGTATAGTGCTACCATTATCTATTCTTTTTGGTAATCAACATTATGACACAAATGCTGTTGCTTGAGCTTAACTTGTAACAAACCCAGAATATTCCTTTAAATACACGTTGGTTTTATTTGGAGTTTAAAGGTGCAATATGTAACAATTTTCATGTCATATTCGCCCTTTTTTTTTTACCAACATATGAACGGCTTGTAATGCAACTGAAAAAATGAGACCTTCCCAGACTTCCTAGGTTGTCTATTAAAGCCTGTTGACTGATTTACATGCGAAAGGAGTGGGTCACTTTTGCTGGGAAAATATGACGATATGACGTTTGTGTGCGCTACCGAGAGCATTTCCTCAGTGCTTCTCTTCCACTATTCAACGACAACAACAAACTGCAACACTAGGTAATGTTGATGGAATCCAGCAAACGTCCAGCTCCCAGAACAACACTGACTCTTACACAAACTCAGAGTAAGCCAAAAAAAAAAACAAAAAAAAAACATTTATCTACTGAATCCCGTCCCATGATCGTGGTCGAGCGAAATCTAGAGTGAACATCGGCATGGCGTTTGATTCCTGGAGAGACATTTGTTTGTTTTTGGGGATCAAACCGTCCCTGAATTGGCATTCTTTTTAATTGGACAGTTAACTAATAAAGCATGTGAAAATATAGTGCCATAAGGATTGATCTGTGTAATTTTAGCTAAACTACAATAACACATGAAATGAATGCTAGACAATTTTCAAGATAATTCAAAAATCTCTATTTATTATTGTAACGTAACTTGGTTATACTGAAAATAGATACATTCTATTATTATAAAACAATAGTGCATCAATATATCAAAATGACAGTTGTGAGGAAATCACATCAATAATAAATTGTGCCAACATATTTATAATGTAAAAACAGCTACTGTCATCATCCACCAAATTTAGCTAACAGCTAACAGCTAAAGCTGGCTAGCTAACTAACGCTGACATAGGCTATTTTATAAATGCAGTCAATGAATCATGCAAAGAAAAGTGATTACTTCAAACTAGAGTCTCGTATTGTCAGACCTATATCCACATATTGTTTTAGCCCTGTTCCAGCACTGGAGAGTCACTCGCTCTAGTCCCTATGGAGTGCATGCACGAGCACGAGCACGAGCAACAGGTAGCTGGCTGCAGTTCACTTAATGGCCACAGGTGTCATTAATAACAAGGGTTTCTGAATCTTACATACTGCACCTTCATGTAGCATATAAGACATTTAAATGACTTTTTAGCCAAATTCAAACAGTGAGGCAATTATGATGCACTTAGTTATTCATGAAATAGCAAACGTATAAAATGTAACAAACAAAAACATAAAACCATTGTTTTGGCCAACAGATATTTTAATTAATCAACTTTTAAAATTCCAAAAAATAAAACACAAGTGATGACTTTTCCTGACATTAATGTGTCAACACCTTAACACATACCTTCATCATACAATTGGCCCTTGTGTTTATGTATCCCACTGTGGTTTTATTGTGTTCAATTATTTGCCCAACAGCTATAATGCTAAGCCTTATGTAAGATTTATTAACTTTAAAAAACAATGTTACAATGTCCTTTACATTTATTATAATCTTTATTCATTTGAAACTTTGAAAGGCAGTATTGATATTGAAATGCTATTTATTGATATGGTAATTCTTAAATTTTTACCATTAGGGTCAAAGAGGAAAAGACAAGGTCATATTCATACAAGACTTCATACCATTACTTTTTGTTGCATGTAGGCATCTGTAATAAAAGGTTGGTGAAAGACACTGGACAAAGCGAGTGTTTGAATAAAAAAAAAAAGACATTGGACATGAAGCCCCACAACATAACATGGCTTGACTTGAGGTTTTCTGGGAAGAGCCGATAAGCCTGCCCTGGGACTGAGTGTTGAACATGGAAGATGTATCTGAGAGTAATGTTTCATTGTGCAAAAGCGTGGGGAAGCGAACTGCCAAAGCTCTGATCGTCTACACCTTTCAAGCTGTCACGGTAGCCAGAGACAGCAAGAGAGAGATGAGGAAATGATAGAGGAGGCATGATAGGGAGTGATAGATGGACTGAGAAATGATTGAGGGTTCCAATCTGTCTATCTCTGAGTCCAGAGAGCAGTGTCATGACAACTGGGTTTTGCTTAATTTAGATGATAAGTGAAGTGTCTTGTATGTAGTTTTGGGATTAATTTATGATAGAGGAACTTTTTCCTCAAATTATGTCAATATACATTTATTGGGCTTAAACATCAGGCAGACTACATTCAACCTGATCTCATGACAAGTTGTAATAATCAGTATGAGATGGCAAAATCATAAGAAACTGTAACGAGTTGGCTCATACAAAAGCATACGACTTTTATTACCATAGCGAAAAATAAACAAACCAACGAATGATGCTATTACAGTTTTTCCAAAGTTTAACCTTTTATTAAACACAAAACCTGAACCTAACAATGATTTTTAACCTTGTGAGACCCAGCTTACACATGCATGGACATTGTATTTTAGCCTTGCTATACGAAACACATCATTTAAATTCTTTAAAACCAACTGATCTCAGTTCAAAAGACTCTGGGCTGTCAGAAAACTTTCGATGTATGGTGCTGTGGTCAGTCATGTGTTCAGCCAGAACGGTATAGCATGGTAAAATCAAAGGCAGCCAATTGGGCTGCCCATTCCTTCTTGGTGGCCCCCAACTATGAAGTATTCAAATAACAAAGCGGGTTATCTGTCCAAACAACACATCTATTTCCAATCAGATACTCACAGAACTTTTATGTCATTGCTCCTTTCAAGGCCAAAAACTCAACCTTCATGGAGCAGTAGTTGGACATATTCCATTCTGGGTTTCAACTGGCAACTGGTATAGGCGACTGGCCTCACTCTCCCTTCTTGTTCATTGGAGAGTACTGCTCCCAGGTCCCTATAACTGGTGTCAATCTCCAGAATAAAAGGGAGAGAAAAGTGTACATATGCCAAAACTGGTGCTGTGGTCAGACAAGCTTTTAGGTTGTTAAAACTCCCTTTGCATCCTTCAGTCATAGCTGCTTTTATCGGTCTCCCAGACCCTTTCTGGTATGAGTGCCACAAAGTCTGAGACACCTTATGATCTTTGATAAAAGGCCAATGGGAATTGGCGAGTGGTATTTGCATGCCACTCCCTCACACATATGCGTACATAGTATAATTCCTAAAAGAGTATATTCTAAAAGAGCGGCAGACACAATCTGGCATCCACGATCAGACCTCTGGAATCTCCATGTCTGTCCCCTGGATGGGACACAGAAGACCTAGGTGGCATACCACCCGCAATGGTAGACACAGTCACTCAGGCTAGGGCCCATCTATGAGGCGCCTATATGCCTTAACGTGTTACCTGCAAGTGTTCTCTGTCAGTGAAACATGCTTGGAGTTTGGTCTGCCTTCTCTCACGTGATCCTGAGACCCCGACCAGGCTATGTGCCCGAGGTTCCCACGACCCCATTCAGGTATCGGGTGGTGAACCTGCAAGCGCTGCCCCAGGAGGAGGCAGACCCAGCCTTGACGTTGCTGTGTCTGGTGCACGCTTTACGCATCTATTAGGATCGCACGCATAGCTTTAGAGTCTCTGAGCAGCTCTGCTTTGGTGGACAGTGGAAAGGAAGCGCTGTCTCCAACCAGCAGATCGCCCACTGGATCATTGACACCATAGCTATGGCATACCATGCCCAGCACGTGCCGCCTCCAGCAGGGCTACGAGCCCATTCTACCAGGAGTGTGGCGGACTCCTGGGCCTTGACCAGTGTTGCCTCTCTAACAGACATTTGCAGAACAGAGGGCTGGGCAACACCCAACACTTTTGCAAGGTTCTACAATCTCCGGGTTGAGACGGTTTTAGCAGGAACTAACAGGTAAGTCCGGGACAGTTGGCCGAGTGTATCGCTTGCGCATAGCGCCTTTCACCTCCACTGAGCAGAAGACTCCCAGTAGTGTTCACAAGATGTGTTCCCTGGATGACTTCCTCCTAGCCCTGTTGCAGACGAGTTTGTGGTGAAACTTGCTGCCGGCTCAGTACACGTGCTAACTAAGCCCTGTACTGGGTAGGTGCTGGTTCCCAATAGGTAACCCCATGCGATGTGTATCTTCTGCTAAATCGTTTCCCTGTTGGTAAACTGAGTCTTCCTTGGGCAGAGGACCTTCTTCACCAGTCACCATGTTTGTAGAATCTCCTCCCCTGTTGGGAAGGACCTACCATTGGACTTCTCCACATGACTCACTTCTGACGAAAAAGAGTCGGCAAGACCATGTGACTCAAAATATCCCCCTCTCTGGATTTGGTGTGGTCTCCACGGTGTCTTCCCCTTGGACCTTCTCTCTCAGCTCCTCAGCACAAAATCTGAATGAGCTGTTCGTACGCCAGCTCCTTTATACCCGTATCTGCAGGGGAGTGGCATGCAAATACCACTCGCCAATTCCCATTGGCCTTTTATCAAAAATCAGAAGGTGTCCCATGCTCCGAAGAGTGACATCTAGTGTCACTTCATCGACACAATGCCTCATTCCCTCCAACAGGGAACGGAGGTTACGGAAGTAACCAGGATGTTTGGGGCGACATTTTTATTGTGGGTGGGAACTATTCCTTTAAGTTTACAACAATTACTTATTCAGCATGTGTAATGAGTGTATTGCAAATGCACACACTCAAACACACTCTTGCTGGCATCTCAAACATAACCTCTATATTTCTGAGCTTTTTTGTACTGCTGTTTGTGACCCCATTCTACAACTTATTTTCCTTGTAGCTCACTTAGGACAGATGCTACAATTTACCAGCAATCAATTCCAGCTAAATTTGCTGGCATCAAAATAATGTTCAATTTGAATGAGTTTACAATAAACACAGTTTAACATTTGAACAGACTTAAAAGCCTATTTATTCAAGGCAAAAAACAAATATACAAACAAACAAACCAAAAAAATCCCTCTCTATTTGATATTTTGTATAGCTCTGATTACATCATTTATAACCTTTGTTCATCGATTACATTTTGGCAAGAACAGCTGTTTACAAACATTGTACCACAAACATCTAGGCTATTAAAGATGGAGCATTTTCCTGTGATCTAGCCAGATGTCCTTTATGATCGTATAACCGGTGGACAGTTTCCCAAAATGTCAGGAGGTGCAAGGGGCTCCCTGACATGTTGTTAGTTACAAGGAACAATTATATGACAACTGCACGTTTGTTTTAATGGATTCTGTCTGAATAAGTTTCCATATAAAGTCTTCTGAAAAATGTATGGAATAATTGTCACTATTTATGTGCTTTCTATTCTACGTTTATGCTAAATAAAAATTTGTCTTTGAAAAAAATAATAAAATCTTAATTAAACTATTTCAGGAAACAAACATAGGTTTCCCATAATAAACATGAGCAAGGCCTAAATATTACTACAGTACATCTCACCAAAAAAATGTCACAAAATCCAGCAGCTTAAAAAAAAAATAATAATAATAAAATTCCTTTGAGGGAGGAAAAAAAAAATAAGTCAAAAGGTTTGTAGATAGTTATCGATAAATGAAATGAATTAAAGCCCTAAATAATAATGAAAACAACAATATTAATAATTTTAAACCATTGTATTTTTTTTTTTCATTATCAGATCAATATTGAGATAGTTAGTAAGGAAATTAAAGCACAATATATTTCAGCATGAGACCACAAAAGCATAAAAGTGCAAAATAAATAAATATAAATAAATAAAGATGATATCGTCTGTTTTTCTTTCTTTCTGTCTACATACCACTTGCTCTCTCTTCTTCTGAGCCAGAACATTTGTCACCAGGTTTGAAAATCAAGGCATGCGCAGCGGGTGCCACAGTGACAAAGGGCAGATGGTTGCCAGGACAACCCTGCTTGTGCAGGCGATGCCAGGCTGATGCCACGGCGTGACCTAATAAAGCCGGCTCCATGGCGTGTTATGACCTGAAAACCAAGCGAAAAGGCCAGACAGATTGGCCAAGCAGCAGTGGGGCACAATGGGGCACATACTCTACAGACTGACTCCTACTGGATTCATGTATACTGACCGTAGACCTCAGTGCATTTATGTACACTTTCTGCACATGCTGTCTTTCACCATGTTTTTTACTCAATATATGTCATGGTGTCATGTTACACTGATGTTTTCATCAACGGGTGTTATCTGTATATTAAGTCCTCAAACATGTTACATTTGTCAAAATACGTTGAAATTAAACCGTTGTTTTCATTTTTGGATGTTCAGATTTTAATATTTTATGAAGTATTGTGGCTCTCACTGGTGGGTTTGCAACCCATTGTAGGTCCCACAGGTTTCTAATACTAACAATGCTAACTGAAAATAATGCAATGCATCTAACTGGAGAAAGTAGAAAGCACATTTTATATATTTTGCTGTGGATGTCAAAAGCTGTCGGTTCAGTTAAATTCTACGTTATTTTTGCACAAATTCATGGTTGACAAATTAGATGCCAATATGAGAAGGCTGCATGAGTGACATACTCAAAACTGTTCTTACCTTTATAAAACAAAACTATTCAAGATAGTTGTTGTGTTGGGTCGCCACTTGATGTCTAATGCTAAATTTGAATTCTGAACTGAAACCAGTTGAGGACCACTGATCTTGTGTTGACTTGTGTGTTTGCTTTGCCCTAATTCAAAATTCAGTCTGTCCGAGCTTCACTCAGCTGCTCCTTTCAACAGTATAATGAATAAGAATGTTTGTGGCTCGGGATTAAAAGTAGGTTGCATTGCAAACATATCATTGATATTAATGACATTCATACAAAGTAAGAGCTCTCAACATGGTTGATGTGATTGCTACTTGAGTGGCTCTCTACCTTACATGTTTTAATAAAACTATTAATGACACATTTACATAGCAACATGGCAGACATGGCTTCTACTAGAAGAGTTCCACCACTAGTTTTAATAAAACATATATAGGCCTATGCTTCTTAACAAGAATGGAAATCAAAAATACTTTTTCTGGCAAGAAAAGGCAGCAGCCATCTGTGAACTGAGGGAACTGCACGTGGAAAGACTCCATCAATCAGCATGTTTGAGATCTTACAAGTAGCTGGCTGTTGACTATCTTGCATGCTGTTGTGCACACATAAGCCACTAGCAAGTGCTCTTTAACTGTATTTGATCTTGCTTGTAGTATTCACAGATCACTTGTCAAGTGGTTTGGAATAAATCTTGTGTTTTCTCTGGAGAGCCAGAAGAGCCAGCACATTAACTCTTAAATGCATGGGAATGCCAACAAACACTCATATATATTCGGTTCTTTAGAGACCCGGCACATATAACAATATCAATAACAATTGAATCTACAAAATGCCAAGATAGTGTACAGTTTTCAAAATATATTCAAGACAGTAACAAAATAATGAAATAAAATATATTTTGATGTTTTGTTTTTCGTACGCTCACCAACCACTTTATTAGGAACACCTGTTCACCTACATATTCATGCAATAATCTAATCAGCCGTGTGGCAGCAGTGCGATGCATAAAATCATGCAGATATGGGTCAGGAGCTTCTGTTAATGTTCACATCAACCATTAGAATGGGGACATTTTTTGACCGTGGCATTATTGTTGTTGCCAGACGGCTGGTTTGAGTATTTCTGTAACTGCTGATCTCCTGGGATTTTCACGCACAACAGTCTCTAGAATTTACTCCGAATGGTGCCAAAAACAAAAAACATCCAGTGAGTTGATCCTTGTTGATGAGAGAGGTAAACGGAGAATGGCCAGACTGGTTGAAGCTGACATAAAGGCTATGGTAACTCAGACGACCAATCTTTACAATTGTAGTAAGCAAAATAGCATCTCAGAATGCACAACTCATTGAACCTTGAGGCGGCTGGGCTACAACAGCAGAAGACCACGTCGGGTTCCACTGTCAGCCAAGAACAGAAAACAGAGGCTACAATGGGCACAGGCTTACCAAAACTGGACAGTTAAAAAATACATAGGCTGGGTACACAGATGGACATGCTGGGGTGGACTGGGAAGAGAAATCGGCCCTGGATTTGAAATAAAAACCTGCCCAAAAGTTGTTGTCCCAGTTCTCCCTATGGCGAGTCCACCCCTGCTGACCTGGTCTTCTACTTTTGTAGCCCATCCGCCTAAATGATCTATGTGTTGTGCATTTTGAGATGCTATTGTGCTTGATAGAATTGTACAGAGTGTTATCTGAGTTTTATGGAGAAAAACAACATTACATACCTAGGAACTCTATACACTTTTGTTACTGAAGCCATTATAAAAATAAATGTTTTGCAATTTTGGCATTTTTTTTATTCCACTATTAATAAAGAGAAAGATTGAAGAATAATAAAGAGATGTGGGCACAAGTCCAAAAAATGGATTAGGTACAGGGGGTGGAATGAGGTCCCGGGTCACTAAAGACCTGAGGTATGCATTTAAGGGTTAAGGTATATCAATTCAATGGAGCATTGGAGGTGAAGTCTTTTAAGATTAGCTGCAGTCTACTTTTGTTTGCAAAGATGAGCTCAAAAAGATGGGAGCCTTGACAGAGGACTATTACTTTATTAAATGCATTATTTATTTATTTATTTTTTGCTCCTTATTAAAAACACTGTTATACATTACAAAAACTTGTCCATAAATCTTATAAATCAGAGAGACCCTAATTTGGAAGTCCTGCGTATACAGTGAAGCCAGAGTGGATGGAAGACAGTATTAAACATTTAATATATGAGAATTGTGCTGAATCCTCTTTCATCAGGTCAGATATTGACATTGGCAGAGTTCAGGTGCGTTTCATTATGTATAATATTATATGACATTAATTAAAGTAATTATGAGGCCATGGAGGGCAAAGATAGCTTGGGAGATTAAAGGTATTATGTCATGATTTTTCCATTATCATAGTACGTAATTTTCACTTTAATTGGAATCAATTGTAAATTAATTGTATGCAACACCGGTCTCCAAACATGTAGCTAATCCTTGCCCTGTGAAAAGGAAAGGGAGATAAAGCAAACCCTTGCCTTTATACAGGTTAGAGTTAATTACATTCCTTTTAATTATTTTTCTGTTACAAATTCAAATCTTTGCAGTCTGATACGTCTCCTACCATCTGAGAAGGAAATAAGAGGAGCAGAAATAGGATGCATTGAAAGAAAGAAAGGAAAAAAATTAAGCCCTAAAATGATCGAGTCTCTCTCCCTTTCTCTCATACACATTTTCTCACTTTCAAAATAAGTGAACTGTCAGCAAATTCTGGGGCAAAAATTAATTATTTCAGCATGATAAACCTTTTCATCTACTTGACTCCTTCTACAGAAAAGCCAATTAATAATGTCAAACATGCTATCTCTCATGGGATGGGCCGTTGCCTAATGAGTGTGTTTACTATGTGGGCAGAGTGAAGAGAGAGCTACGGCAAAACTTTGTCCTGATCACGACACCTGTCAGACCAACACCTCATCACCGGTACGTTGAGGGCAAACCTAATTTTATACGTCACTCTTTTTTCCCAGGAATTAACTGTGGCCCAGGGAAGCTCTCTAGGACTGCAGAGTCAATGGGTAATTCACTTAATTATGGAGGCAGACTGGAGACACACTTGTGTAATGATCTGCTGAAAGACAGGACTGGGTCAGGACAGACATAGATTACCAGATGCATATTGCACACAAATCTGGCAAGCACTGGAAAGATCTGAAAATCAGCAATTTCAATTTGATTGGCTGGATTTATGTAACAATTAGAAGTAAGGGTACACAGATTTTAAATCAGTACCCCTAGAAAACAAAGTTGTGTTTAAAAAGTACCAGGTTGATACAAGGCGCACTTTCAAATCTGGGAAAGATCCACATTTAGTTTATTTTTGAAGCACTTAGTAGCAGCTACATATCCACAAATATTTTCACAAATGGCTTCTTTGAATTACGTCTGGGAAATAGTCAGTTCCTATTGCTCTTGACAGACAGAAATTCTAATTTAGTCTCATGACAATTCGTAATAATTCATACGAGACGTCGAAGTCGTAAGATATTGTACAACTTTTATTCACATTTTATCCCAAATCAATAAACTGAATTTTTTAATTGATACAATTCAGGCATCAAATTTTAGCGAGCCTCCTATCGAAAGCCACATCGACACTAATGCGTTTTTGTTTGAAAATGCATTTATTTTGCTACATTTATGCCTTTCATCCACACTAGAGGGGCTCTCTGAAAAAAACTCCATAACTGCATACTTTGGAAAATGATGATGTTAGCAAACTGAAAATGGAGGTTTCAAACTTAAACAGATAAGTGTAGACATGGTATGACACTTTATTTTATGTTTAGAAAGTAACTGTCTGGTTACACATTCAATATTTATTTATGCAATACACATGACTAATATATGTCAATAACCTCAAATTCCCTTAACTCAACTAATTTCAAACACTGATGTTTTTTTTCTATTGTAGTAAAAAAGTTTCCTATAAATATCATGGTTAGGTTTAAGGTTTGGGTAAGGGGTTACATTTTGGAAAAATTCCAAGAATGTTCATTCAAAACCCTAATGTTTTTCTTTCTTCCATGATACACAACAGTGAATCCTCGTGGTTAGGCTTAAGGCCAAAGTATACTTTGGTTTTGCACATTGTGGATTCCTTCGCACACAGTATGTGTGATGCAAATTGCGTCATCAGCACAGCCTAGATTTAGCACAAGCTTGACTGCGCACTGCCTAGATTTTCTTGATATGCGCACACGGTCATCGTCTGTGCGCGTCATCTGTGCATGTGCTGGCCATTGACTGTACTAAAAGAGTGTCAAAAGCATTTGTAGTGCACATGCATCGAACACATTCCTATTCGTTCGTGGTCAGAAAAGTATACTCACAAAGGCAGTCGACCAGGTCCGAGGCAATCTGGAACACACAAAAACAAAGGATACCTGGGCCTTTTAGGTTAAGGGTTAGAGGTTTAGGTTATACATTTACAATTTTTTTAAATTGTACTTTGGTTTGTTTATTTTTCTCTATGGGAATAAAAGTGGCTTTCTAACAATTTCGCCATGTCATACTAATTTTTATCTAATGAGACTGGGTTGGAAATTCTGATCACAAAATCTACACCGATTGTCTGTACAACCATTCGCGGACCCTACTGTGCAATTATTTTAATATTTTTTTTCCTGTGGATGTAACTCCACATTTTTTATTTTTTATGGATAGTCTGTTATGGAAATAGGTCAGATAATACAAAAAATTAAATAACTTACAAACGCCATTTTGCGTTGACTTAAAAACTCCTATCTAAATACTTTGAGTTGCATGTTGAAACTGCTGAGAACTATTTAGTTGAATTAGCAGTCTGCTAATGTTACCTAATGTGTAGAGAGCCATCTTTAGTATTTCGAGGCCAATGTTTTAAAAGAGCATCGACCACTTTCGAGGATAATTTTTATATCAATAATGCAAAAAAAGCAGAATCTAGTTTCAAATATATTCTCTAAAGTTGACAAAACAAACCACTACTGATTAACAGATAATTAACTTAGTTGCGATGAAAAAAAAAAAAATTCCCACTCAATTGAAATTCATATGTGACACGCCTTCAAAGTTATGATTTTCGTGTACCAATAGACTGCAAATAAGTTAACCTGTAACCTCATGGTAAACTAAGCAATAATTTGACGTTACATATTTCTCTGGTTTTACATCTCTGCGCTCTCTCTCTCTCTTTCAGACAATAGTTGTTTGTATGTTGTTTAAGTGCTCTCCTCGCACCAGCATTCCACCTCGCAACATCGTCGCCTCAAACGAGTCAAGAGAGGGTGAGGCAAAACCTCAAAACAACACAAGTGCCAATTGTGGTGGCTGAGAGATGTGGACTTCCACATTCTTTCACGATCCATGCAGTCAAAATCCAGCTGAGAGGCAAGTCACGGCCATGCTTTATTTATCTCCTCGTTTTTGTGGCTTCACTGACGTTCCCACCCAATATTGCCACATGTGATGTGACTCACTTAGGTTCTTCACTTTGACACATCAGATGACTCACGGTGCACATTAATATCTCTCTGATGTACCTTTTCTTGTTTGTAAGCATAAAAAACAGTGGCTGCACTGGAAATAAAAATACAACATCGCTGCTTTTGTTTGTGTGTCTGTTTTATCCTCTGCAGTCTTTGCATGTGGTAATGGTTTGGTGTTCCTTCAACTTGAAACAGACGCATTTGCCAGCAAATTTAAACATCATAAGAGGGCACTACTGGAAGATCTCCAGACAAACAGAATGAAAAGAGCACACTGTAACTCAACTCCACTTTTATAATTATGTCTAAATCAGCTACAGTTCAACTGAGGTGAGGCCAAGTCTGTGATTTTTCAATCAAATCGAAAATTTCAACATAATTTATGGCATTTAATCTTTGGGGTTTGCATGGGTTACTTATAAATGACATTTTTAAATTAAGCCGTTTTATAATTTGGTAAAATGTAGACCAATTAAATAGCATTAAGATGTTAATTCTAGAGGGAATTATACAAACAATTCCCATTATGCATCTGGCATTAACTTGCCTTTTGACTTGCATGACCTATGGATATTAAAATGTCAATTTCAATATTGGCTCATACTGAAGCTTTAAAAGTTTGCAAATATACATTCACTGAGTACTTTATTGAACACTATGGTCCTCATAATGTGCCCGATGTGGTCTTTTGCTGTTGTAGCCCATCCACCTCAAGGTTCTATGTGTTGTGATTTCTGAGATGCTATTCTGTTTACAACAATTGTACAGTGTCACCAGTTTGTGGTTTGTCCCTCCTAGGACCACTGTCGGTAGGTACTCACCACTGCTGACCGGGAGCACCCCACAAGCCTTGACATTTCAGTAGGGTGACCAGACGTCCAGTTTGTCCTGGTACAGTCCCGTATTGAAGCACTTTTTCAAGTGTCCTGTCTTATTTGGAAAAAAATCCTGTTTTGTCCCGTATAGCCACTCTCCTAAAATTTAGTTTTAATAATGCATACTGCAAAAATATACAATCACCTATGCAGTTTTCTCAGTCATGTGAGTATTCTAATCAAAGGTAGCCAAGGATACGGCTTGTAAAACCAATAAAATTACACCATGTTATTGGAATTACATGTCACAATCCCCTATCAATAGACGTCCAGTTAGTGAACTGATTGAAGAGTCAGTTTGAAAGAGCACACAGATGAAATTGCGGCTGGAAAAATGTCAAGGAACCATGCATGCACATTTAATATTTCTAAAAGAGGAGTCACACACAGAGCCTCGTAAAATTAGGTGTGAGATTTGTGGAGCTCACTTTTCCATCGCCCATGGAGGCCGCATAGATATTGCGCAGCATGTTCATACAAAAAAGCATGTGGATGCTGCTAAAAGTAAGTGTGCCACACCAAGTTTAAAGATTTTTTTGTTAAGCAAAGTTCTGAATCTGACAAGGTGCATGCAAACGAAAGACTTTTTTCTAATCATTCTGTTGTGCACAGCTATAGTGTTGCACATTCATGACCTAAGAAAAGCCTTGCAGACCAGGCTGGAGGAATCATTCATACCCTCTGACATAAAAAAATCAGTTATATGCCCTGGTTGAAGCTGGTGACATACGAACGGATGATTTCTTTTGTGCAGTGAGAAACTTTAATTCAGCATCAGTGGATTACCTAAAAAATTGGAGCCACTCATTGGAGAACACAGAAACATTTTTGTGGGCCCTACTGAGAGACATCCCAGAGTGGAAAGACATTCAGAGCAGCCTCGAACACTTCTACTCCACAATCCCCACTCTTCGCTACACAAAAACTGTCACTCGTCGCATCACTGAGTGGAACATGAACAAGACATTTCGTGAGCTGGAGAGCAAGACCATCAACTTCTTAGCCAAGGTCGTGGAGTTTGTTTTATGCCTGCCTGGGACATCTGCATCTGTGGAGCGTGTGTTCTCATTAATGAATGCATCATCGACACTGGATAAATCTCGACTCAGTGTAACAGTCATGAAGGCAATGCTTTTCGTACGTTTAATTTTGCACTTAAAATACAAGCGCACACTGAGAAAACTGGCTGCCAGCGAAAAGTATAAGGTGACAACAGTTACAAATGTGGCTGCACCCTCTACTTCGCATTGCGCATAGGTAAGGATACGTCAATTAAATTTTTGCTGGGAGGGGGTTGTCGAGTTTTCTACAAGCAGGAATCAGAAAGCATGTTTCAGAGATGCTCTGACCCAGTTATCTATCCATAACAATTTGGCCCTTGTAAAAGTCACTCAGGTTTTACTCCTGCCCATTTCTCCTGTATTCAACAGGTTGACTACGTGAACTGATTGTTCGATTACCATCTAAATCTACCCAGACTTTAACATGTGGCCTCGTTAGGAGGGGATCAATGTAATTCACTTCACCTGTGAGTGCTCATAATTTTTTGACACTTCAGTATGTGTGAATATATATATATATACAGTATATACAGTAATTATTCCCTTGAATAAAAGACTTGATGTACATAATACTGCAAACTGAAAACTTCTCTCAAAGTTCATACATGGCATCACTGTCTGTGATCAACTGTTTTCCACCACAGTCTGCGCAGGTGCCATGCAAGGTCAAAGTTCACAGGCCAACACATGACTCAAGCTCTCTCAGTAGGAATTTTAACAGTCCCAAGGGAGAAGGCACCTGTTCAGCATGTGGGAGGTAGGAAAAGCAATCAGATCTTTTGCCCTGGCCAATGGACACACAAACACGCTATAGTCCAACATGTGAAGGAAGTGTGGAATCTTTGGAATTCTCGGAGAGTGATGATGATGTATGGAGGTGGGAGAGAGAGACAGACACCTTACACATTGCACCTGTACTGGAGAATAGGGTTACAAGACTTGCACAAGGCCCCAGGAGGAATGTGCGTTTAGCTTCTGAAGCAAGCCCACACCAGTGGACGACAGCAGATGGGCGCAGAGACTGGCTTAAATTAGACACACATACACACACGCTCACACTCTCACTTGCAAAAATAGAGGTCTTGAAGATATTTACATACACTTCCCTGGCACACTAAACCACCTGCTAAGTCATCCGTACAGGTGTAGGACAGTTCATTTCAAAGATTGGTAAACATAGACAGGTTGAACAATTAGTCATGCTTTCCACAAAGGTCAACCGGCTACCAGTTGGCACAGTGGGGTTTGGAATAAACTTGCTCCCTGTTATTTTAAAGAAGCTGTTACGACAGATTGTGTCATCCATGCAAGAATAAGACAACATTGCTTTTATACTCCCAATACATTAAAAAGTGGGAACCTGCAATTGTTACCTTCAGGAGCTATTTCTTTCTACCTGTTAAATTTTGTCTTAATTTTAAAATTCTGTTAACTACGTACAAAGCTTTGAATGGTCTAGCTCCGCAGTAAATAAGTGACCTTCTACTACTCCGTATTCCATCATGTACATTACGATAGCAAAATTATGGCCTGTTTATAGTTCCTAAAATATCAAAATCCACAAAAAGAGATCCTTTTCATATTTGGCTCCTAAACTTTGGACTATTCTCCCTATCACTGTTCAAGATACAGACACACTCACTCAGTTTAAGTCTAGACTAAAGACTCATCTATTTAGCCAGGTATAAACCTAATTTATCCTTCAACTCACAATTAGGCTGCTTTAGTTAGGTCTGCTATATCCAGAAACCAAAAATATTGATCATGAACTATAACACTGCAATAAATTGAAAGGCATCCATGCTAAAATTATTCTATTTGTTTACCTTTCTCAACTTCAAAGCTTCTATCCTGAGGTCACAAGAACCGGCTGGATCCAGCTCCATTCCTGCTTCGTATTGGACTCCACTGCTATGTGTGAGTGAGTGATGATGACTAATAGCTGCCGGTGCCAGCCAAACATCACTTCAGTCTATTACGATGGACTTCAGAGGATGAACTGATGACAACTCCAGCCATAAGGCATGGAATACATCATGCCATGCCATGCCATTGCTTGAAACTTAGGATAGACCTCACCGAAGCCTACATCACCTCGTTCTAATGATGGACTAAACTCTTATAATGGAATAAAAAGACTATTAATTAATTGCCAACAAAACCCTTCATCATCCATCTAACAAGGACAATTACATCTATGTGAACTTCTGCAGTTAATCCAGGATGGACTTCAAATACACTGGTCATTAATCTTATAGTTCATACACAATCTATGTTTAAACACTGTCCCTTAACTCTTACTTAGTTTAATAATTTTAAACCATGGCTTGCACTATAAATAAGTAATATTGGCATTATATTCATGATGTTAGCCAGAGGGGAACTGGACCCCACAGTGAGCATGTTTTCTCCCAAGGTTATTTTTCTCCATTAACCAACATCTTATGGAGTTTTGTGTTCCTTGCCACATTCGCCTTCACCTTGATCACTGGGTTTCTAAATACAATTATTATTTAATTACTTTTTTAAACACAATTCACAATCGTATTTAATCAAACTACACAATAATGACTCTAAGACATTATAGATATTTCATTTTCTGTTAATGCATTATTTTCTGTAAAGCTGCTTTGAAACGATGTGTTTTGTGAAAGGCACTTTACAAATAAAAATGACTTGACTTATTGATCTATCTCTTAAAATGTGTTTTGTTGATGCAGCCTAATGTGTTCAGGTTGATTTTGTGATGTTAAATAATATTTTATATTATTCAAACCAGTTTTTGGGATAACGTAAACATTTGCTTCATATGTTATTCAACCTGACTAAATTTACCTGACAAATACACCAAAAAAAGGTATTTTTATTGACTTTATAGGCAACAACTGCAAATTACAGCTTTATTCAGTGCTTAAAAATACAAGAGATAATGTATAGTAAGCTGGTCGTTATATTGAAATAAACCCTGATAAGATGATCAGGTTGCGTTTTAACCTCAAGGTGGTTTATTTTGCGATAAAGAGATAATGTACAGTCAGTCAGCCATTGACTGACATGACTAATACATGGACATATCTGTATGTATTATGTACAGTTTATTATGTAAAAGGTAAAATATTAATTTGAGGTGAAATTATTTTTGTATATGAGAAGAAAGGGACTGCACATTGATCTGAGAAACATAAAGCTAGCACAGCTGTGTGGAAAATCAGTTGTCTGGAACAATGGTCAATTATTGACCACTAATATTATACAAAAATATTCAACTACAAAATGTTGCAAAGACCTAATTAGAGCCAAGAATTCCATTGAGCCATGTTTAATAATAATAATTATACCACTGATAAGTGAAAACATTATATCTTAGTTACAAGATATAGTTCTACAGAAATATTTGAATTTCATAAAAATGTAAGTCTCATGACAACTCATAATAATAATTGTAGGAGATGGCAAAATTGTAAATATTGTACAATATAATCCCATAGAAACCAACTAATCAATTAACAGAATTTCAAATGTGTTATCTTTTCTTTTGTAGTAAGCAAAAGTTATTTTCCTGAAAAAAACAAATATATACTTTTTTCTATGCACTTATACTCGTTTTTGTATGAGCCAACTCATACTATTATTATGACTTGCAATAAAACTTTTTTTTTTTTTTTAATCATCTAAGGAAATAAAGAACCTGGGGCTACATAGAACATATTGGGAATGATCATGAATTTATCAGCCATTCGCTAATTTGATCCCACAGTCTTTCCTGCTGCGGGGTGTGACTGTAGGCGACCAACGCAAGGCGTTTTACATCTACCAAGTAAATTTACGTGACCAAAATGCTCTCACAAACAAAGATCCCAGGAGTCTATGAGCAAGCGTTCAGCCTGGCATATAGTAAATTTGAAGGGAGAAAGCGTGCTATAGCCTCAGGAGGCAACCTAATTAAATTATAATCAGTACGGATTAATTAATCTATAATATTTATTCCTCTGTTTCAAGAAGAAGGCAGTGCAATGAAGGGTATTTGTGTTCACTCCTCATTGTCTTAATAATGGGGGAGAATGCAACTAGGGGGAAACTCAACAAGGCCCCTTGACGCCACTGCCAGAAGGTTATTGCTGATATCACACGCGCTGAAAGCACTTATCACACACAACAAATAATTAAGGGGTTGATAATAAGAAAATTAACATTGGCTTTGTCTGCGTTTGTTTTGTGAGCCGCCTCATTGTGATGAAAGCTTAAGGCAACCCAGAATAAATTAGCCGGGTAACTCACGCTGCAGCATGCAGGAGAGATGTAGTCATTTGACTGGTGATATGTGGCAGTGAAAGGGAGAAGGCCTTTCTATTCAGTCCAAATTATTTGAAGCCAAAGCCTCAGATCAAATGATTTCGTCCACGGAGACCTCAGGGGGGCCAGTAAGGGCTTAGAGAGGAAAACCATAAATGTCCTGCACAATACTCTAACAGAATAAGAATAGATTAATCCTCTTAACAAAACCTTATTGACATCATTACTTGTGGGAGTTTTGCCAACATTAGTGTTGATAAAAATATACTTTTAAAACACATTTGTAATGCTTTATCATTTACTAATTCTTGCATTCAATAATAATATGGCTCAAAAATACAGAAAGTTACATTTCCATTTTAATGTTACATGTAATTACACAGTTATTACAATGTACTAGTTGCAGTTACCATTACTATTTATACAAGTTGTAATTTGAAATGCCAATAAACATTTTAGATTCAATTATGTACAATTCTGCCCAGAAGAAACAGTCTGGGGCCATATACATTATTTCCAGCTAAATGTATGGGCCATATTTAGCCCTTTTCGAAAGGGATTAGTTTTATATGGGGGCATGGGTTAGTGTATTAATTTCCAGAGCCTCTCCATGCTTTTAATTCTATGCAGATCATTCATGTCAGTAATTCTTTTCCAGACTACACATTCAGTAAATTGGGTGAACAATTCCTTTACCTAATCTGCAGTCTCTTGTGTTAACTAATATGCTGTGCTGCACATATAACATATGCATGGAATGAAGGAAATCAACACCACCATCATTCCCCCCTTTAATTTTCTGATGTCTTCTACATGGGCGCTGGCCAATTATACATACTGAAGGGAGGGCCAGAATCTGAACTCTTTACAATGTTTGAACTTTTTCTGATTGCTAATGCTGCTCTGCAGCATCTGCCATCCTGCTGATCACTTCGCAGGGAAGAGCAAAATCCCAACAAGTTTAGGAAACGGCAGTGACAGCGTATTGTCTTCCAACAATACTTTGCAGACAGTGGGTAAAGGAGATGGAGGGGACAAGAGACAATGGTGTGGAAGAGACACGCATGAACAGTTGCTGCTTCTTTTATGTTGCCCGTCTAGACAGTGATGTTCCACCCCAAAAGTTTTTTTCTAAAACAAATGAAAGGCTAAGGTGTGAAAGTGATCTTATCCTCCAATGGGGAGCTGAGAAATGTATTCCCACTGTGAACTTCTGAGCTTCTGGCTTTGAGCTAAAAAAAACATTGGATTGCAATATGGTATTGAAGGAGGCAAAATATTTAAAAGACTCTGAATGACTCTGAATGTTTTATCTGAGTCTTATTTTGAAAAAAAAAAAAAAAAAAAGGGTTATAAAACGATAGCAAATGAGGAATGGTCTTAAATTTTGTACACCGTAAAAAAACAATTATTACGGTATGATGCTTGGGAGTGTTGTTTTTTATTTTAAAATACTCTCTCCTATCCCGTTTTACATTGGAAAACACTGCATCTAAATTTGCAACACTGGCTCAACCAGTGGCATGAATTTGGGGCAAGACTATCTGTTCGACCATTGGAAGACGGGAGCGTTTTAAAAAGTGTATTCGATACCTCATCTGGAAAAAGACACTATATTGCGATTTCCACACTTCTTTAAGTACCACAACCATTTTAACTGTTCTAACAAAAATAAATGTTGCTTTAGACCCAAGTTAACACATTTAATGATTTCTTAAGGATTATGTCACACATTATTTTCTGAAAATGGGGCTTTGCCATCATGGGTAAAAATGGAATTTTATTATAAATGAAAACATTAAACACTTATTTCAAATAGTAAAAATAAATGTTAAAATATCTAATGTTTTTGCTAGTATGTTTGATCAATTTAATGCATCCAAGATGAAGAGAAGCATACATTTTTCCCTAAAACAAATATATTTTAGTGTTCTAATATAGAGGTATAACAGACATTATCGAAGAAGGCCACTACAAAAGACTCAGCATTTATTTGTGAATTAAATTATACATACTGCATGACTTATGCACTTGATGGTATTGTGAGCAAAGAAAGCTATATATTTGTGTATTCTTCAGGTGCATGGATTTGTGAACTGAGCGTGTGTGGATCTATTGCCTTCTTGTGGATCGGTTGCCCATGGATTCCAGTGTGCATATGTTTATCTGTTGCTTGCATGTGTTCTAGCCACTCACGAATACACAAATACAGATGCAGAAGATCCCAAGCATTTTTGTGCAGAACCCGCATAGCTTTTGTAGGCTATTTAGTGGAGAAAAGATGAAAAGGGAAGGACATTGCCCCAAGAAATTCACTCCATGGGCTCCCCAGCATCCCCCCTCCCATGTCCAGACATGCCCATACCTTCAAAAACACTTCCAGTTTCAGCCACTAGTGACAGTGGTACGAATTTCGGTCAGCACAGACAGATTTCAGCTGAAGATCTTTTACTACTGTCACCAAATTCACAGCGAGATCTGTCTGGCTATAAATTCCCCACACATTGAAACAAGGTGAATGGCATCTGCAAGAAGCCTAAATATATACACAAACATTCACAGTATAACGTACATGAACACGTTTGCTCATACACATTTGCATGAAGGATTGGGCAGATAAGATTTGCAGTGGCTCTACCTTTCATCATATCACAGGTCTTACAGATAACAGACCTCACTATGTCTGGGTAAACATCACAGACAGCATTGCAGAGCAGAATTTTGCATTCTCCTGAATGTAAATCTATGACAGGACACTGTATTTATAGCTGACACATACTTAACTTGCCAGCTCTCTCAAGATCTGGCAAAATACACATGCAAATATATGAATTAAATATCTAGGTAATGTTGCTTCAAAAATTGTGAGTGCTAGTGGAATAATTTGCACTAACATATCGATAAATCTGTGGCTACCGAAGAGGAAATGCCTTATTTTAGGCATATACTAACTGGATAATTCTAACAAAACCCCTGCTGGGCCGGCTGTAAATCCTGCAGCAACTGTGCTGAGATATGCCACCCACTGTGCTACTGCAGCATGCAGAGAATGGGCATGTCGCATGCCAGCAAAGCTGGAACTCAATAGGCCTGTATGTGCCTCATGGGTCAACTGGTGAAAAGGTTTTGTGTGTGTGTGTGTGTGTGTGTGTGTGTGTGTGTGTGTGTTGGGAGTGGGTGGGATGAGGGGGACTTGTAGGGATCACATCCTCAAGCCCTGATTTCAGGGGCCAACGCCTCATGGTAACTTGATCGCTGTCTGTATTAATGGTGAACGTTTTAGTTGAAGCCACCACAGTGACTCTCTAATATTCAAAGAGAGTATTAATACAAGTCTAAGACTTAAGTATGCTTTTTTCAGCTAGAATTGTACAAATTAAAAGTAAGCACATTAGGTATCAAATGAAAAAACTGTTGGTTTTCATTTTGAAAATATAGATGCTGGAAAAATGATGCAAAAATACAATCAAAGACAACAAAATCGAAGAGGTGGCAGTGTTTCTTTGGCTTCGTTCAATGTGCTGCTTTTAAATAGACAGAGGGTGCTTGGCCTTGCCTGCCAACCATGTTCCGTGTCCATGGCAACGTCTAAGTGATGCATAATCAGAGAGATTAAACGGAAACAAAGGTGTGGCCTGAGTCTTATTGGGCAGCCCAAGGAGCATGTTTACATAATACTGTTCCAACAGACAAAAAACAGTCCTTTCTTTTCTTCAAAACATCAGTTTTACAGACACAACAATCGTTAGATTGCAGCTCAAATCAGCAGGTGTAAATTATGACCAATTTTGTTAGTATATGTGTACGACCACCACTCTAAAGGTGTGCACAATTAATTTCCCCCAAAAATTTAATCTCAGATAATTTCAATAGTATGCATAACACATTTTAGACAAAATGTTATTAGTTGCTAACTCTCTTGTAAAAGTATTATCAGTTACATCATAGCCGAACTATAAATCCATTTGTCTGTATGACCAAATTTAGGTTTTTTTACTAATCTACTGCTAGTCTTTTTACCAATATTTTTACATCTATCCCCACTTCAAATGTATGGAAAAAAATATTTTTTTTTCCAAATATATGTTTTATCAATAGGATTTGAATTGATTGCTTTTCCCTTTTTACCTTTCAAACATATCATAGCTGAATTATGGATGCATACATGCTTCATCCCATTTGTGATTTTATGACCATGTGATTATTCTATTTTCATGGTATATTTTCAAATAAAATTTAATTATAATTAAAAAAGAATAATATTTGCAGATATTGATTACTTTTGACTAGATTAATTCATCTCTTTGACTAGACTATTTACCCCCCTACAAATGTAGCCAGAGTCAACATAATGTGGTCGATCTTAGGGTACCAGAACTCTTGTAAACAACATGTTGACTTTCCGTGTGATCATATTGCACAGGATTCATTCTTGCATCTCACTGGTTTACATTATCATAAATGTTGTGTCAAGTTAAAAGTAGCCGAAACTTTGAAAATAGTCTCTCGAGATCGCTGCATTCTGTTGTGATTTGTCCAGCTGTCAAGAATGCGGCCTATGCAGAATTATGTGGCTGGGTTTGTTGAGGCGCACTGACTGCCCACTGCTAACGCAGCTCGTAAAAACACAAAGTTACATGAATCTTAAAGCTTGAATTGATTCAATGGTAGGACAATGAATACATGTATTACAGCATTTACGTATGTGTTAGGTGGCATGACCAACTGAGATCATTTTTTTTACTCTTTATTTTTTATATAGTTAAATTACACAATCACACAAAACACATGTTATATCGACAGCCCTGGTATTTTTTACATTTGTAACCCTACTTAAAAGGCATGTAAATACATACATACAATAAGTATTTTTCTATATATTTTAATCTCAGATTATTGTGATTATTGTCCCTAAAATGTATTATGTTAATGGATTAGAAATAAGGCCGTTGCTAGACCTGCTAGTGACAGAATGTACTACCTGTCACTTATATCACTGCTGAAATAAGTGCACATGCTGTGTCCCTTTTGTGCTCTTATTATGTAATTAGTAATATTACACTTGTTTCAAGGTAAACATGTTTGAAGGTCAAGAATGCAATAAATCTTATTAACTTCTACATTTTTGCTTATATGTTTTTTGAATATGTATTTTTATGAATATATGACACACTTATATGTGAGATGTTGTACTGTGCTGTAGTCTCTATTTAGCACTGCCCTTCCCCCTTCATTCATTCATACCCTCTCAACCTAACCAAACCCCCCAGTCTCAGTTCCTGTTTAGGCTGTTATCCTCCATTCAGTGCCACGCTAGCCCAGGATGCATTAGCATGAGAAAGTGCCGGGTGCTGCCTGGTGGCCAGGGAGCCGCTACAGACATCCAGCTGTCCATTGAATCCAACTCCCCCTCTCTGTCAACCTTCACCCGAATCAATCATGTTTACTCTGTCTTTTTTTTATTTGAATTGTCACTACATGCAAGAATCCCCCCCCTCCCCCATCTCTCTCCGGTTTGCACTCATCTGCCTATTTTGCTGTTATCATTCGCTCCCCTCGACCTTTCTTAGTACACCCAGACTGCTCTTTCTGTTCGGTGACAACACCCCCACCCGACACCCTCATTGCCACTACACAGGGGGACATGACTTCTGTTACCATCCGTCAGTGCTTGACAGCTCTTGGAGTGCTGATTTATCTAATTAGCAATCAATTAGCTTGTTACAACTGGATGCAAATACCTTTTACAGAGAGGGAGATGAGGGCAGCTGGTTGAGGTAATAAATCCCGGTTAAGTGGAGCCACTCCCACCCTCCCCTTTTCGCCTCTTCACAGGAGAGTCTGACAGAATTACAGGGCTGGTGTTGAAAACGCAAACACAGTCTCCAGGGGCTACTTTCTCCTTCTTTGCTAATGTGCTGAAATCCCACTTTAATGAATATTGGATGGCTGAAAAGAATAAAAAGAGGGGGGAAATCGTGTGGCTCTTTAATAATAAGGCCAGACTTCCGCCAGTTATAATCCTTGACAAAGACTGGGTTGTTTTACAGCTGCTCCCAATGCAGAGGTGTGAGAAGGGTCAGTGAATAATTTTCTGCATGGTTTGAAGCCACTAAGAGTGACCGGTGACTAAATACATAGCCCCCCTCTCTTGCTGTGAAGCTGCTACCCTACTGATCATTTAATTCTATGCAGACCATAAATAGCATATGAATACCTTTTTCGTATGAATTCTAGAGATGTTCAAATGTTTACAAATTCTCTGAGGTTCTAACCCAGTCTCATAACAGGTCATGATAGTAGTACAAGATGGCGACATAATAAGAAATCCTATTTACAAAAACGTTCTACTTTTACTACCATTGAGAAAAATTGTTTTACCAATGAACGATGCTATTAAGATATTCCTAAATTTAACCCATAGTCGGTACCCTAAGCCTAACCATGATTTTAATAGGAAATAAGCCTAACTTTTGTGTACCACGGAAGAAAGGAAAAAATGGGGTTGTGGACAAAACAAGGGAAGTGTATTACATATTACTGACATACATCAGTCAGTTGTATTGCATCAATTGGATTGGAGGTTAGCAAAAAAAATGATTTCGGTATTGTAGCCATTTAAAATGCTGTTTGTTGATTGGTTGGCCTATATGGGAATAAAAGTCTCTACTTTGATATGAGCCAAGGCATACGTTACCTTTTTCAACATCTTGTACAAATTACAAATCAAGAGTTGTCATGAGACTACTGTTTATTGGAGGTTCTTAGAATATTGACATCATGGAATTTATAAAACAAAATCCATCCAGCCATCCATCCATCCATCCATGCATCCATCCATACATCTATCTCTGTGACAGTCTCTCTGACTATTTGTTTGATGGTCTGTTTGATTATCTAGCTGTTTGTCTTACTATAATGTCTGTATAACCATCAAACTTTTAAAACTAGTTAAATTATTTGTTAAGCAACATTAACATTTGTCTTGACAAAATAGTCCTATCTAGTAAAAAGTTTATAGCCATCACATTGCAGTTAACACATCTGCCTTATTTGACATTGGAAATCACTAACAGAATGAAACGTTTATAAATCTGGTTGGAACTTTTGTTTCTGCATACTGAAATCACCTGTGGTGTTACCTTTGAATTAAATGGAAAATCAATGAACACAAATGAGATCATACTAATCACAATTAGAACGTTAATATAACCATTGTTTCTCAGTTTATCCCCAATCCTATATTCCCATTACAATTAAATTATACTCTAAACCTAAACCGAGACTGACTGAACCTTCCTAAACAGTTAGCAGTCTTAATGTATTCCTTAATTGATATGCTTATTATCACACTAGCCTTGACCGAAGGAACAACCATGATTGAAAGTGAAATGAGAGGACGTCTTGGAGGTTAATTAGAGAGACGGGACTTATTCCTTAGGATTTAAATATTTGTGGTGAGCTTAGTTATGTAAAGGTCAGGCCCAATTATATTCAAAGTAACATATTGCTGTTCCACTGAACAGTCAGTGAATTTACCTACATTATGAATAAATTGAACATGGACCTTATAGTCAGAGTACTGTAGAGGCATATTTAATGTTTGATGAGATTGGAGACAAGGCTGTGAGAGACAAAAGTACAGTGTTGTCAGTGGGTTGTACTGTTGTATAAATTAGTGTCGATCGGTCACATATTTCCAAATGAAAATTCAGTAAACAAACAACTCCAGGGTTGTGAAAATGAAATCTAGTGATCTAAGAGTTTTATGCAGCTTTATAGAATGTATGCCATTGTATAGACTGTAAGTCTATCCCTCATAGCCTTTGTTTTCATTCCTGTCAAAAAGTATATATGGCTCTACAATGACTAGGTCTATAGACTTGGATATGCGTTAGATTTCTTGTATTTGTTTATCCAAAGTGACATACAGCATATTCAAGGTGCATTTTATCTGTATTTGTGTTTCTTGGAATCAAATCCATGACCTTTCAATTGCTAGTGCCATGCTTTACCAGTTGGGCTACAGGAACACTTGTTTTTGCACAATTGTTGTGAAATATCTTTAGATACACTAAATTGGTAACTAAAAAACTAAAACTAAAGCAACACAATTCTAGAACATTTTGTCACAGCTTGATTTCATTGCATTCTATCATTGACATTTTTTCAAATGGAAATTGATTTAATCCATTTGAGTTGGGACTTCATGAATACATTTTGAAGTGTTAATGTAGAATTGATGAAACTGGGCAGGGAATTTCCATGTCTCAGCATAGAACTCGATAGGGAGAGTAAATGTTCAAATTAAAATGTGCAATATGAATATAAAGGGGGATACTATTTAGTGTTTAATGTTTTGTTAGAAGAGTTTCTGTTATGAGTTTTGGGGGTTACCATTATTGTAAAGAGTGGAGATTGAGCTAACGATGAGGACAGATAGATGTCACACAGGAAATTGATTGCTTGCTTTGTTGAACAATTACAGTGCTAACCATTTCATAGTTATTAAACGACACTCTGTAGTGCTTCCATCTAGCATGTACTTAGCATGCTGACATTAACTTTCACAAAGACTTATTTAAGTTACATTGGCATATCTAATTGTGAGGGGTTTACCCAATTCATCTAGGTTATTTCTACACAAATTGTTTGTGATGAGATTACATAGTAATTTTAAGTTAATAAAACTCATTTCAAACAAGTGGAACCACTGTCCATGACTAGTTAAGCTTGAGAGCTATTTTTTTAATGTACATATTACTTATTTGTCCTACTTCATGATGCTGGTGACACTACAATTTGTTTCCACCATTAAGCGTTTATATTCTTCCATATTACCATTAGCAAACTCTATCTGTTATAGAATAAAGTGTCTGTGCAGCCTGCTGTCTTTAAGTATGTTTTCTACCTTTTTCAGTGAGAGGTTTATTTCCACTACCTCTTAAAGAAAAGACTATCTGCTTAATCCGTCTCTGCAGCTTAGCCATGGCCCATGAAATGAATCTTAAATCCAGGTATGGGTATTGGTACAAATATCTCTTTTCCCCGGCTTGTGTACTCTGCCGCCACTGCATTCGGGATAACAATAGTGGCGTCTGACAAGGCAAGGTTAATCCTATATGCTTGCGTATTATGCAGGGTCAAACTCCATATCACACGTTTGCCGTGTCATTAATTTCCAAACCTGCGGCCCGGGGTCCCTGGGCACACAATGACTCGCTACATTAGCTAAATGGCCAGCAGTCTGTAGTTCGTAATGAGATGAGTCGCTAGCATGGTCGCTCGTTCATCATCCTGCTCACTCCAATACAAGTGTTCTTTTATCTAGTTTCTCACAGAGCTGATGTCATCACAGTGGACATTAATCAGCTGTCAGGGGAACCAGGGACTCCCATAATGCCCTATTAACAGCCCTGTTCCAAAATCATTACCTGCAAATGAAAGACCACAGATTGGCCATCACGACCACTCCCTACTCTCTCAAAGAGTGAGGGAGGACCAAGTGGACACCTGGAGTAAATCTTGGTGAAGGGTACTAGAGGACTCGGCAGGTAAAAGGGAGACTGGTGTACAGGACTATGTTATACTTGGCCATTTAGTAGGCTATATTCCATAGCTTTATTTGAAATATTATACAAATTATGATTCAAGACACTATTAGGACAAGATTTTGACAGAAATGGACTGTAAATGAGACCAAAATGTCCCTTTATAAGAACTTTCCACACAATTCAAATGGCTTAATAAACATTCTAAATCATGATTTAAATAAAATGTAAAAATGGCAAAAGGTTAAGGTCACTGCCAGTAAAGGGGCAAGAATTGCCCCCTGAATTTGATTTTCAGGGGAAATAATTTTTCTAAACATACAACAGATATACTACATCATTCTGTATTCAAATATTTCAATTTAATCATATTAATTGAGAAAATATTACCCCCCAAAATGAAAATCTATTTCGATTTTTTGTCACATTTTGTGGCATTTTTGCTGTGAACACCCTTTAATTTCTGACCCTATAGGGTTTAGAAAATATTGTTTGGTCAATGTTAAAACAGAAGATGTCTAAGGGGTGTGGGTGGGTAGAGAGAAATCATTTGTATTTCCATACAAAATAAATTCCACACCATACTGAGTTAATAAAACATCAAACTAGGGATGATTGAAACTCAACACTGTCCTAACATTCCTGCCAAAGAGGTTTGGGTTATGGTTAGTTGTTTGTTCTATTTTTATTATTCTTTTATATATATATATATTTCCTTCAACTTTTCCCTTGCAGTTTAAAAGACACAAGTTGCTTTTAAGTGAATCCCAAGGTTAGCAATGTCATTTCCTGTCTTTTAAAATCTTTGCAAAGGGAATATCATCAGCAATACAAATAGCATTCAGCTGAGAAAAAAACTCCAGTTTCACATGAAGCTCACAGAAGGCTAAATAATTGTACATATTGTCAGATATTTCTCCTCTGGGACTGCATGAATGAGTAGACATTAATGTGAGGGACCCTTGCCTGCCTGCTCTTCCATTCTGAGCATCTATTTCAATAAGGTGGCCATATGTCGAGCTCCTTCAACACACCACACCAGCAAAAGTGATTACTGTGGTTAATAGGTGTCACCAGTCTATTGTAAAGGACATAATTACTGGGGGTCAAGTATCGTATTAATCAAATGCCATTTTACCAATTCATCTAGTGTCACTGTCCCCAGTTGCTTTGAATGTGTCCTGAACATTTGTCCCCTCATGTATTTCAATTAAACTCCAGATGAGCTCCTGGACATGAACAGTTTGTATGAAAATATATTACACTGAGGGGCATTGCTAGCATTATAACTGATATTTATGGGTTGTTGTCAAAGAAGGTTGTCCAAAATTATTAAAAAAAAAAATATATATAAAAAAATCTAGTTAAAACCACCAATCATTACAAATGCACTTTAACGTAATGATATAGGAATAGATTCATTACAAAGCTGCAATAAGTATATTGACCAGTTGAAATAACCTATTTGTGTTTTACTGATACAGAGTGCACTACACAATTCTTTTTTTATTAAATTTGACTGACAGCTCCTTCCGTGCTTTGAATAGTGCTCAGCTATTTTAAACTGCTCGATTCGCTCTCTACCCCACCCCTTACATTATCATGGGCTGTTCTATCTTTATCTGCATATTCCTTCCCATCTATGCAAATGAGTCCTCTCATTCACATAATGGGGGTATTAATCTGATATCAGCCTCTTAAATACAGAGCATACAGGGTAAGACGGAGATGAATGAGTATAAAGGAAGTATGCTACTGCATCAGGATATAAATGTCACCAAGGCCATAGATGATTTAATGTTTTTTATTTGGGTAATTATTTAGCTATTTGACAATGTACTATGTATGTTTTTGAAATTTTTGGGGGTTTTGTTTTATTACTGTTGAAATGTGAAGCTAATATTTTTATAAAAGTACTTGTGTATTATTTGAACTATACAATTGTTTATATCATCATTTTATGTGGTTTCACGGTTTTGGCAATGAAGATGTAAAATAACATATATCTTTGCACAGAAGATGTTAGTAAGCAATTTTATCACACTAAAACACTCATAAAACCAAAATGGATCCATCCGGCTTGTTGTTGATTACAGCAAAACATTTAAAGAAATATTCTGGGTTCAATACAAGTTAATCAACAGCATTTGTGGCATAATATTGATTAGCAAAAATAATAATAATTTCGACTCGTCCCTCCTTTTCTTTAAAGAAAGGGCAAAAATCGAGGTTACAGTGAGGCACTTACAATAGAAGTGAATGGGAACAATTTTTTCCTAAATTTGTTTAAATCTGCATTTTCACTGTTGTTTAAGGGTTTTAAAGTTTGCAGTATTTCGTCGTCATGGCAAAGTTTTAAAATTGGAAATAGTTTTGCACAGAAGAGGTTAGCAAACTATTGTATCATGCTAAAATCATGTTAACACTCATTTGTTTATGTCTTGAGAAACAATTATTATTTTAACGTTTACAGATCAGCACCTTTCACTTTCATTGTAATCACCTCACTGTAACACAATTATTTGCTTTTTTAAAAGATAAGGTGGGACAAGTCGAAAAAACATTTTATGGTAATCAATAAAATACCATAAATGCTGTCAAATGAGATTAACTTGTACTGAACCTTTAATCATTACATTTATTAATTAATCTCTATGTTTTTGCAAAATGTATAACCTAGTGTGATCCCACGGCCTCATGCAAGGACTCGCTATTTTGGGTTCGCTCCAATCAAGATTTAACCCCCAATATTACTCCTCCCCCACCCAATCCCCAACCCCACCCTGACCCTCAACAACATCCCAGTGGTCACACATGATTATTGACACAAAAAATATATATTTAAGCAATATCACATGAGCAACAGTGCGATATGGCCCTACATCAGCACTGCTGTGATTCGGCCGCAGGCACGAGGCCAATTTAGGGCCATATTGCACAATTTGATATTGTTGATGTGATATTGCTTATATACAACAGTTCAATCAAGAAGTAAATTTTAATTTGGAAAAACTGAGTACAGTCATAAAAATGCATTTGTGCATGGAACTACATTCTTACGTAACGGATCAGAATCTGCCATTGCTGGTTCAAACAAAATGATGCGTCCAATGCATTAGTAATTCAAAAAGGTCTGTTTGTGCTGTTTCTAACAAGTTATTGGATAAAAAAGGATGTATATGTGTGTGTGTGTGTGAGAGAGAGAGAGAGAGAGAGAGGTGGAGCATGTGCGATCACCTATTGCTACTCCCAAGCAGAGATGCTGTCAGCTTTCTGAAGATCAGCATTCTCAGTAGAAAAATAGCAGTCCAAGCGGGGGTATTTCTCCCTATTTCACAGTATCCGTGAACAAAAGTCTTTCACTACAGAAACCGCAATCTTCTCCGCATTTTAAACAGTATGTACTCTCCAACGTGGAAAGTCCAGTAAGAGCACCTTGAGTTGTGTAATTAATGAGTCTGTTGTGTCTCTCAGCTGTGATGAGCCGTAATGTTGACATTGTTTGTTTAAAGCCGGTTTAAGCTATTTCCTAGCTTTAGTAGTGTAGTAGTAATATAGTGAAATCCAGCCGACTTCCATCCCCTTAAAACTATTTTTCAGGCGATCTTGACGTTGGTTAGGACCCAATTTTTGATGTGTTAATTCTCTATATTGATGACCACCTCATCGCCTAAAATACAGAGACTGGGGAAAATGTTTATTTGAGTGCCCAGTACATCACACATAAAACTCTGAACCTTCATTCAAAATTCTTTTTGATCTTCACACATCACCAAAGAACATGGGTTGTGGCTCCATCTTCTGAATGACATCACCCGCCAGCAAGTGGGTGTGTCTTTAAAACCAAGTCTATATAATCTAGAGGGGGTCCAATAGAATCGATTTAAAATCTTTAATTGCATAAGGTGCACCCCTTGCATCTCTAGATGCAGACATGACATTTTTATTAATCCTAGCTCACACTACCTCCTTCAATACCAAGTTTAAATCTTTCTCCTATTATCTTTTGATAGAAGTTAAAGCTCTGTCCCCCAGACTCTGAATTAGCAGGGAGTAATGCTCTGATACCTCATGACCTTTTCCAAAAGCAGTAATCACCACTCCCAGAGTGTCTTCCGCTTTAGGGGGGTGTATGCTACTCCAAAAAATAATACAGAGCAGGTGGCGCAGCTGTAAATACCTAAAAAACTGAGATCTGAGAATCTCAGAAGTTTAACCAAATTTTCAAATGATCTCAACACTCTACTCTCATAGGTCTCTGAGTGTAGTAACCCCCCTCACAATCCACTCTGACAAGCAGAAAGGGGACTTATTAATAAATAATTTGGGTTCAGCCATATGCTCAAGGCAGCATTTAAATAATTGTCAGAATTAAACTCTCTGGACACTTTTTTCCATACCGAGTGCAAATACGAGGTAACGGGGTGTAACTTAACTTCTCCGGTTAGTTTTGCAATGGTGAAATAGGGCAAGAACTTCCTGTTCAAACAAAACCAGGGAGGGGCTCACTCAGGTGGAAGTGACCAATGAGTCAAATGTCTTTAGACCGAATGCATAATTATAAAACATAATCTTGGTTAGGCCTAAGCCACCTATGTCAATCGGCATATGCAGTTTACTGAAATGTAATCTGGGATATTTACCATTCCAAATGATGACTTTGCTATGCTATCAAATTAATTGTCTTATTTCTAATGGGTTGAAATAAGAGAGGGGGACCTATAGGGATCTATAGGGAGAGACTGTAGCAGGTAGCAGGTAGTTGAATTTCGGAATACAATTGTAACTTTGTTGCTGCTGGCAATGACAAAGATGATGATGAATAAACGCAATTTATTTACATAAGTGATCTGCAAAACGTGAATCTAAACCATAACAGACAAAAATGTGAACTTGACTAGACTATGACAGAAACCTGAACTTGAATTGACTATGACATAAACTTGACTTGACTTAACATGGCATGACTAAACTATGAACCAACATTCCATCAAAAATATCTGACAATGGACCATGGAAAATATTAGGGTTAAATACATGACATGGAAGAACATAAACCAATGAAAAAACAGAACTCAAAACAAGATAATCAAACAATGAACTAATGAAAACAAGACACATGAACATGGAGGGGAAACAGGACATCACATGACTAGGGAACACATGACATAAAACAGGAACTAGAATTACAAAATAAAAGACATGATATACATGTACATTTTCTACATATACACATTAAACATTACAACAATTAATTTTAATATATAAAATAACCTTAGCATAAACCTTCCCAATCATAGATAAATGTAATGAAGCCCACCTGCCCACATCGAAAAACTTTTTATTAAATGGTCAAAATTAACTAACTAAATCAAACAAAATTGCTGGGAATAATAATAATAATAATAATGCATTTTATTTAATGGCGCCTTTCATAAAACCCAAGGTCACCTCACAAGCAATATACAGGTCACTGCATAGGACAATACACACAACAAACAAGCCACATACAGATAAAGTGCATTAAAAACTCAATACAAAATGTTATAAGAAAGCTTGTATAAAAAGATATGTCTTAAGACGCGTTTTAAAAGTCAACAAGCAGTCGCTATTGCGAATATCAAGGGGAAGAGAGTTCCATAGGCGGGGGGGCAGCATAACTAAAGGATCTGGCACCCATGGTAGTTAGTCGAATCCTTGGTAACACAAGAGAAATTGAAGATGAAGATCTGAGAGCACGTGAAGGAGTGTAAACATGGAGAAGTTGTGTAAGGTATTGGGGTGCAAGATTATGAAGTGCCTTATAAGTAAGTAGCAGGATCTTGAATTCAATTCTATACTTTACTGGAAGCCAGTGTAATTGCTGAAGAACTGGAGAAATGTGCTTAGTAGAAGGTGTTCTAGATAGAACACGAGCTGCAGAATTCTGAACCAACTGAAGCTTATGTAGCAATTTAGAGGAAACACCTGTGAAAAGAGCATTACAGTAGTCTATACGTGAAGTGACCAGTACGTGAATAAGAACAGCAGTATTATTATTTGAAAGAAAGGGACGGAGACGGTTAATATTACGCAAGTGGAAGTATGCAATCCGCGTGATATTATTAATTTGAGCTTCAAAGGATAGTGTGCTATCCATGATGACACCCAAACTTTTAACCTGTGAAGAAGGACAGATTGCAGTATTGTCAATGTACAAAGAAAGACAGTTCGATTTAGACAAAACAGATTTAGTGCCAACAAGCAAAGCCTCAGTTTTGTTGCCATTTACCTTCAAGAAGTTAGCTGAAAGCCAATCTTTAATTTCAGCTAAACAGCTGGACAAGAATGGTGGTGGAAATGAACCAGTGGGTTTGGCAGACAGGTAAAGTTGGGTGTCATCCGCATAACAGTGGAAATTAATCCCGTATTTCCTCAAAATATAACCAAGAGGGAGCATATAAATAATGAAAAGAAGCGGGCCCAAGACAGAACCCTGGGGAACACCAGTGGTGACTGTAGATTTTCTTGATCGAAAACCTTTTAATTGAATACGCTGACTGCGTCCAGATAGATATGACCTAAACCAAGACAGTGCAGTGCCAGTAATACCAATAGAAGTTAATCTGTCAAGAAGTATCTTATGTGAGATAGTATCAAAGGCAGCGGTCAAGTCTAGAAGGACAAGTATGGATAAAAGCCCAGAGTCAGCTGCCAACAATAGATCACTGGTTATTCTGACAAGAGCAGTCTCAGTGCTATGGTGGGGACGAAATCCAGATTGAAATTGTTCATACAAGTTGTTATTAGAAAGATGTTCATGAATTTCAATTGCAATACACTTTTCCACTACCTTAGAGATAAATGGTAAATTTGAAATTGGACGAAAATTATCAAAATTAAATGGATCACCCCCAGGTTTCTTAAGTGTGGGAGTAATAATAGCAGATTTAAGATGTGGAGATACAGAACCAGAAATAAGTGAAGCATGAACAATTTTAGTAATCAATGGCAACAGGGCTGGTAAACAAGCTTTCACTAAAGGAGTAGGTAGAGGGTCTAACTGACAAGTCGAAGATTTAGATTTACCTATCAGACCCACTATCTCTGAAGTAGTTGGTAGTGTAAAGTTAGAGAAAACAGAGTGTGGAGGTGTGTGAGTGATAGATTGACAAAAGTCATTGTGAAGAGTACCAGTAAGTAGGCCTAATTGCTGATTTACATTTCCAACCTTAGATGCAAAAAAAGTCAAAAGACGATCACATAAGTCAGTGGAATACACATCAGATGGCAAAGAATCAGGTGGTTGCAGAATATTGTTTACCACCAAGAAAATGGACCTGGAATTCCCATTGCTATCTCCAATTATGTTTGAGTAGTAATCAGATTTAGCCTTGGACAGTGCATTTTTATAAATCTGAATATGTTCAGCATACATTTCTTTATTAACAGTAAGGCCAGACCTGGCGTACAACCACTCTAACCTACGGCCTTTAGTTTTAAGTTCACACAGTTCAGGTGTAAACCAAGGAGCTGATTGTACAAATGAAACAGTTTTAGTTTTCACAGGTGCAAATTCATCTAAAATCATGTTCAGTCCATCATTGTAGTATGTAACTAGTTCATCAACAGTAGAAAAATCCATTTTACTGGAGAAAATGGCAAGTTTATCAGCAAGAGTAGGCACATCAATGTTCTTAATATTCCGAAATGTGATCGGACGACACAGGTTTACCTTAAAAACTGCCAATTTGGCACAAAAGGACACTAGCAGGTGATCCGATATGGACAGATCAGAAACAGAACAATTGTAAGGTGTTATACCAGAACAGCAAACAAGATCAAGAGTATGCCCCTTAGTATGAGTGGGCAGTGAGTTAAATTGTTGCATACCAAAGCAATCCAAACATGATAAAAATTCACATGTAAATGCATTACTGACATTGTCTATATGAATGTTAAAATCACCCAGAATGATTACATTTGGAGACATGGAAGATAGATAAGTCAAAAGTTCAGATAGTTCAGTTAAAAAGGCATTATTGCTCTTGGGAGGACGGTAAATAGTTGTGAGGTAGGAATTGCATCATTGATTTTTAAGGCAATTGTTTCAAAAGAAGAATATGTAGACAAAGTTAACTGAGATACTTTAAATTTTTCTTTATAAAATATTGCTAGCCCCCCTCCCCGTCCCGTATCACGGGATTTACAAACATAACTATATCCTGGGGGAACAGACTGGTTTAGATGAAAAAAGTCATCTGGTTTCTGCCATGTCTCAGTTAGACAGATAAAGTCAAACTCACGGTCAGACAGTAGATCGTACACCAGAGGTCCTTTATTGGGGAGAGATCGTATATTAAATAATCCAACGAAAAAATTATTTTTACCAGAATCGCTGCCAACCGATCTGGCCAGGTTGGTTAATGCACTATGATCGACAGTCCGTGTGAGCCTCCTCAGTGAGCGTGGTTTAGATGACCAAATGGACCATATTTGACATGAGCCATCAATGTTGTAACTCCGCCGAGACCCACGATGTATATATTTCCGATGTGGTATGTACACAATATCCAAGGGAAGATGTGGTGCAGACGGAAGATTAAAAGGACACAAACGGAGCTGAATAAGTTCTGGAGCATCGTCCATGCCACAGAATGGTATATAGCAGAAAGGACGACCCAGATGTAGTTCATCCGCAGCAGTAGCTCAATGATCTTCATAGTTGATCCAAGTGCCAGAGGTACCACAAAGAACAGTCAGTAATCGGCAGGCAAACCGGCTACCGCAGAAAGCATCAACACGTAGATCAATCCAGCGTACAAACCCGACGAATCAGCGTGGATACACAGGTCAGAGTGACTCCTTAAAATTGTTAAAAAACAGTTCATAAATGCATCCATGCAATTATAAGTGCAGGAAGCTTTAAAAGTACTAAAAGTTTTAAAATTCCCTCCCTGAGCAGCGGCAGCTAATAGCGCCAGCGTTCACCCGGAAGTAAGAAATTAGTTTTGGTTTGGAATAAAATACCAAAATACTTAAAGCCCTGTTTGGGCCACCGAAAGGCACCTGGATGAAAAGCCCTTACTGGGCAGTACGCTGTCAGAGCCAAAGCTTCAGATTTAGACCAATAAACTCTGTATCCTGAGAACTTAGAAAAGGAATTAATAATTCTGCGGAGGCAAAGACGCGCCATATTTCCCACCACCACCTTTGGAAAATCATCTTCCTTTCTTATCGCGGCTGCTAATGGATCCAGGGCAAGACAGAATAATAATGGGGAAAGAGTAAATTTTACTCTATCCAGAGTAAAATAATCTGAAATTAATCAATTTGTTTGTACCGCTGCTAACGTGTGTCTATTAAGTATCTTAATCCATCCAACAAAAGTATTCCCGAACCCATATATTTCCAAAATCTTAAACTTATAAGCCCATTCTACCATATCAAATGCCTTTTTGCCATCAAGTGAGATGGCAACGACCAGAGTCTGATCATTCGCCACTGACCACATGATATTGATGAAATGCCTAATGTAATCAGAAGAGCTGCAGCCCTGTATAAACCCCACTTGATCTATATGTTTAAGAGATGTCATAACTTAACTTTATTGCTTGGATTTTTGTCCTTTTAAGAATCAGACTGATCCGGGCTTGTGTCATGTTTGGCAGAAGCTTTCCATTCTTTATTGATTCTGTATAAACTTCTAGTAAATGTGGAGTCAGTTCTGTAGCATAAGATCTAAAAAATTCTGTGGCAAAGCCATCTGGCCCTGGACCTTTGCCTAAGACCTTAATTATATTGCCAAGCTCCTCCAAGGTTATCTCAGAATCAAGATTAAAAAAACATTCTCAGTCGTCAGTTTAGGGAGTTCTAATGGTTCCACAAAGTTTCTAATATCTTCATCAGTAGATGAAGATGTGGAACTATAGAGATCAAGATAGAATTGTTTAAAAGCATTATTAATATCAATGGCTGAGGTAAATATTTCACCACCAGCAGATTTCACTGAGGGAATGATAGAAAAATACACTCTCTGCTTTAAATATCTAGCCAAATGCTTCCCTGCTTTATCCCCATACTCAAAGTATGACTGTCTTGCCCTGAATAACCAAAACGTCCCTTCAAGAACTATAGAAAAAGCCCTGTTCATTAGTGATAGGTGTGTAAATATTAGCCAAAGTCAAACTTTGCCCCCGAACTTCTGCGAAAACAATAATGACTCTTCCTAATTTATCTTTTAACTGTTTGAGCCATTTGAATTGTAGATGCTTATCAGTGTAATAACTCCCATGCTCTTACCTGAGCCAGCACTAAAGAAAATGTCCACCCCAAATCTTCCTGAATTTTTCAGCTTCCTGTGGGGAAAGAAGCATTTCTTGAAGAAACACTATCATATTTCTTATGTTTAAGAAGAGAAATAATCTTCCTTCTTTTTATGGGGTGCCCAAACCCATTCACAATCCACATTGAGAGAGACAAAAATAGATTATGTAACAAAAATAAAATTGTAAAGACCACATTCCAACATTAGTGCAACAATAAAAACCACAAACTTCCCCCCAAACTAAACAAACAGAAAATAGAAAATTGTGTGCATTAACCCCACGCACGACAGCACCAACCAGCGTCCATCCCTCTAAACTCAAACAGTCCATGTGTGCCTAGGAGATCCCCTGCGACAACTTTGCCGCCAGATTGCTCAAGTCCTATGTTTCTATACATAATCAGAATTATGTATCCATCTTTCTAGAAAATCAGCTGTAATGTCTATAACATCTCAAAAACATGAATAACCAACACTCCTGGACACATAATAAACTATTTGATAAAAAAATCTGACTTTCTATAGCTTGGCATTTCTTAAAATTTCACAACTTAGTCCTGCTGTCCACATCTGAGGACATAATTTTTTTAGGGAAACTATTTGCTCTAGAAAAAAAAAATATATACTTTTTTGGCTTGTTTATTAGGTGGTACTAGTTCTAAAAATGAAATGGAAAATGCACACAGATGCCACGTGGAGGTCTCAGGAGGACAACAACAACAAAATTGCACTCCAGGAAATGTATGTAAACTACCTTTAACTATTGAGGCCGCTGCCATTTTGGTTCTTTTTACATGACATCATGATGGTTAATTCAGAGTTTTTATAGAATTCAGAATTTACAACTTGTAATTGAGAGTTCTTCAAGGACGTTAACGTTTTTTTTTACAAGTCAGAATCTTGCAATTATGGCAATTCTGACATGACATGAACGCATCAATACCTGTAATACTACACTTGCATCTGTAAGCTATTTGCCCGAAAAGGATGAATCCAAATTAATTTAAATCTGTGATTGCTGTAAAATTTGCCCGTCCTTGAAAGATTCAAGGAACATTGTTTTGTATTGTATTTATATGTGCCAGGGAAGACAAATGAATGTTTTGGGTATTCCTTGGTCAGTAACTTTGATGAATAAAACTCAATAAAATAAAACAAAACTCACTTATGCTCAAATAGATGGAACATATGGATAAAAAAGATGCAAAAAAACTGCTTTTATTTTTTACCATATTATAAATGTATTTCTCTCTCTGTATGCTGAAATGAAGAACAGCAGGATGTGGTTGGGTGAGCTGTCTGAAGTAAATAATTGGCAAAAAAAAAAAAAAAGACAAAAAAAAAAAAAAAAACAAGCAAAACCACTTTTATTCATGAAATTTTCCTCTCCCATATGTTTCCAAATTCTTGCCCCCACTTTTTCACTCTGTAGCTTATAAATTCTCATTTAGAAGTCATTTTCCTCTTCTGTCACCTACTCTGTGTTCACACTGTCTTCTCCTTGGATCCACCGTTGTTTGTATAAATTACCATTCATTTCAGCTTCACTAAAGCATAAGCAGTCTGCTCTCCACTGTCAGTAGCTTGCCTCACCATGCATGGCAGAGAAGCGAACCCTTAAACGAAACAAAAGTACCGCATGGGAGGTTAAGGAGTAGCCGCTGTTGAAGATGACACAAACATAGCGGCAAACGTTCTCCCTCGTAATTAGCCAATAAGGCGGAGAGATGCAAACAGGGAAGGAACAGCTTTACCATTCCAGCTGACTGGTAGCGAGCCAAGTGCACAGTGGCGTTCAAATGGCAACACTCACTCAACACCTGTTCTCACCACCTGGCTAACACAACCTAGGCCATGGGAGTGTGTCAATAACGGTAGTTGGGCTCACTCTGCATGAGAGCGTATGTGTGTGTGTATGTGTCTGTGTGGAGAGAGAGAGAGAAAAAAAATAAAATAGAGAGACAGCCACTGTAAAGGAGATTGTGTGTGTGTCTTACGATAAAGGTAGGCCTATCTGCGGCCCCTTTCAAACAGTCCAGATTCATTTGCATGTTGTAATTGGATTGTGTGGAGTGCCAGCTTTGCTGTGTATTGTAATGAGACACGTTTTTGTTTAGGCCTTTTATTCACTGAAAGAGGCTCCTCATTATCAAGTCATATTTAGCAGTCTATGCCTTGCTATTTCATAGATTGAACTAGGCGGGTGTGTAGTGAGTTGTAAACTTAAAAGTTATAGTTTTACTGTAGCGCATGAGTTGTATAGAATTACATTTTAACGTTTGCATTAACAGAGTACGTTTACTAGCTTGTTACAGAGTAAATAAATTGTGCAGTAACTCAACTGATAAAGTGTTGCACTGGTGATACAAAGAACCAGGGTGAGTTTTGAAGAGCATGCAAGACGACGCATGAGGAAAAAAAGTGTCATAGAAGCACCACAAAATGACATGGTTGCTTTAGCAGTTGCATTTTTAATCTCACATTTCAGGACTAAGATATCATAGACTTGGGAGTGGGCTCTTTTGAATTGGACCACCCATAACACCCAAGCAACCATCTAGCAATACCCTAAAGACCACATAGCAATGCATCAAAAGTCATGAGATGAACCACTACATCCACACCATATATTATGAGTTTAACTAATCCATTTAAGTTGGAAGTACATGAATACTTTTTGTAGCATTGATGAAACTGGGCAGGGGATTTCCATTTCCCAGCATGCTTTGCATGGAAAAGGATGTGGAAATGAAGTGTTCTTTTCCGCATTTTTGTGCAAGATGTGAATAGGAGGAGATTTGTTAATGTTTAATATTATGTTATATTAATATTTAAAAGAGCCTTTTAGGAAGGAGTTTTGGGGATTAATATTGTGGTGAAGAATGGCGCTTGTGCTTAGTCTGAGGATGGACATTAACTTTCAAGTGATGTTTGATTCAAGTGCTGCTAAGCTCTAAAAGCAGTTGCTATCTAATTGACAGTGCAACAGTTTCACTATCCTTAGACTTGCTCACCTGGCATATACTTACGATTAATGCAATAAATTAAGTTGGACCAACATAAGAAAATGTATTTAATAAAACATTAGCAAACCTAATAAAGTTGAGTTAAAACTACTAAATTACATTTATTTGACCTAATCCAACTCAATTATGTTGGCTGAATGATTTTATTGAAATGAACGAAATTAAATAGCTAGTAAAAACTCACAAATTCAATTTGCACAGATAATGAAGCAAATGAACAGGTGAACTTGAACTAAGTTACGTGGTAGTCTGAATGTTTAACTTGCATTGTGAATACACTTTGTCCATAAAATGTGCAACATGCAATGAATATCCTAAATTGGCTAAAAGTACTAAAGCATGAAGAATTCAGAATACTGTAACTTCTAAAAAGTAGCTAACACTTCAGTATATTTATTATCTGCTATTATTTCTGGAGCTCATTGTAAAGGGATATAAAAGGAAAGGAGGAGGCGAGAACCGGCTTGACAATACAAATAATAGTTTTATGGAAACTTAAACAAAAGATACAAACACACACATGACGGTCAGCTGACCGTAAACGATTTCGCTCTCGTCGCACCACCTTCCACAGTCTGCCTTTATCCCTCTCGGAGGCTTAATTAGCCTGATAAGGGACCGGGTGTGTAGATCACGACCCGGCCCCACCCTCCACCCTGTCACACTCAGGTTTTCACAACAAGAACAAAATGTACTTGTAATAATTTTGTCATTTTGAACATTATCATCATTATCAAAATATGCTATTTTCATTGACTAAAATTATATGCTATTTTAGTCAGAGAAAAACTGACCAAAATTCATGAATTAAAGGACATTTTCGTCAAAAGACTAAAACTATTACTAAAATCAAATTAAAAGGTAATATCGTTATCCAGCAAATGTATAAAATCTAGTTTTATTTCATTTTTGTGATTTACAGAGGTCATGAGTAAAGAGCGTTACGAGAAATATGTAACTTCTGTTGAAGCAAAGCATTTGAATTTATTTCAAGTTGTATGGGAAATAAGCTTTTATAGTTTTTGAAAGTTTTTAAGCTGTTTGAAACAGGTACCTTTAGCGCACTGTTTCTGCTTTGATTAGGAGCAGCGATTATCCCAACCCTCCATGCACAGCCTGCACACTGTCATTGAGGAACAGTTATTGATCTGTTGTATTGGTAACAGAGGGACAAGCAGATTGGGACGATTTTCTAACTAGCAGCATTGAATGCTAAGCAGAACGTTGGCCAGGTGCCAGGATATCTCCAAGAGTAAGCAATACTCAGGAGGAAACAGATTTTCGGCATGTTTTTGAACATACTGGCAAACAGACTGCATTTCTGAGAGGATGCTGACCTATGACATCTTTTTGAAGGCACGTGTCTCCAAAGTAAACATGGCTATGATCAGAGGTGGGCAGCAACTTGCTACATTTACTGTACTCCATTACATTTACTTGAGTAACTTTTAGGAAACAATTAAATTTTATGAGAATGTTTAAATGAAGGTACTTTTTACTCTTACAAAAGTACATTTCTAATGAAATTTTTTTTATTTTACTTCATTACAATGAGCGACATTCCTGTTGTTACATTACTGGTTTTAAGTCAATGAGTGTTATTAAATGCGTAATTTATTGAGAGTTTTTTGAAAGGGACTTTTACGACAGCTGAATTTTACAGCGGCCCTCTGTCGCTCAAGACAAGCTCTTCACGGCAGTAATTTTTGTGCAATATGAACAAATTTCCACCACTATGTAAACAAAATAAAGTGTCAGTTCACCAGAAAATATACACACACTAGTCATTTTAAAGCCATATGACTTTCTTCTTTCTTTGAAACACAATAGGAGATGTTAGGCAGAATGTTGACACTGCTCTTTCCCATTCAAGGCTTTGATTTTTGGTCAGAAAGAAATTAATGTGGGTTTGGATTTGGAACATAACTGTGAGGTAATGAGGACAGAACATTCAGGGTGAACTATTCCTTTAAGAAACAATTGTTTTAATGAACTGTTTATTCATTGCAAAGAAAAATTATTATTTGAAACAGATCAATGTTTTCTAATTCTAATTCAACCTGTCAAGGTTGAGTAATAGAGTCATAGCATAACACAGCAAACAGTACTTACTTTACATGCAGCCAGATTATGTTGCTGTCTGCAGTCTTAGAATAGACTTTATTTGGGGCCTGCGTAGCTCAGGGAGTAAAGACTGCCACCCCTGGACTCGCGAGTTTGAATCCAGGGCATGCTGAGTGACTCCAGCCAGGTCTCCTATGCAACCAAATTGGTCCAGTTTCTAGGGAGGGTAGAGTCACATGGGGTAACCCCCTCATGGTCAGGATAATGTGTGGTTCTTGCTCTCGGTGGGGCGTGTGGTGAGTTGTTCGTGGATGCTGCGTGAGCCTCCACATGAGCAATGTCTCCGCGGTAACGTGCTCAACAAAGCCATGTGATAAGATGTGCGGATTGACAGTCTCAGTCGCGGAGGCAACTGAGATTCGTCCTCCGCCACCCAGATTGAGGCGAGTCACTACGCCACCATGATGAACCTAGAGTACATTTTTAATTGGGCATGCCAAATTGGGGAAAAAAGGGAAGAAAAAAAGAATAGACTTTATTTGCATCTAGTAGACTACATTCTATAAGTGACACACCAATCTAAAATGTCTGATTTTTATTTTGAAATCAAGACTCTTGAAACAGGACAAATTATGTCTTATTTGAAAGTAATGTTTCCCTTTTTAGACAAAGAAATGCACAAAATGTGCATGAAACCTGTAACAGTCATAAGATATTAATAATAATTAATATATTGCTTAATATATAATACCTTTACATCAGACAACAACATGCAAATAAATTCCACAAATTCAGACACGTTTACATACATAAACATAGCCCTATATCTTATTATATACTGTAAAATAAGACAAATACTGTATTCTTTAAATAGATTAAAAAAAGAACACAAATAGTGTTTCACAGCATAAAAGGACACAGTGATGCTTCAAAGTTAAATGCATCCTCTTTTAGGAGCTGTTTAAAAGCAAAAACTGTTTCTTCAGTTACATACACAGTCATTAAGGAAATCTAATCCCATTCCAACTGGTAGTTTGAAACTCATACTTGCATAGACCACTTTTTATGTATCTATGTGAATGTGTGTGTTGTGTCAGCAGTGTTCCCTCATCTCTCCTGAGTCGTACAGGGAAGAGCTGACAACTGGATAATAGCTTTTTACTTTTCCAGAGCACAGGCCTGCCACTTTAATGTGAGTATAATTCATTATTCAAATAGAGAAGTGGGGTGCTCTGTGCAGATGGGAGAGAGAGAGACTGGAGGAGCATTACAATAGCATAATTACATTATATTTTATTATTGACTTTATGCAAAGGTAGCAAGGCTCCTGAAATGAGAGTGGTAAAGGATTATTCCACCCTCAGTGGAGAATGAATACATGTATGGGCTTGCAAGTAAGAACAAGGGAGTCGGTTATGTAAGTGTATCCGAGTCAATGACATGACGCTAATTTTTTGGTCAGGTTTTATTAAGTTATTCAAAAATATGTTAAAAAAGCAAATTTACACAAACAACTAATTGAATACACGTCTACTATGAACATGCTTTTCCATTTCTGACTTCAAAGTCATTTTTAAATATTTTGAAATAGTCGTTTAATCATCAGTAGATATGATTTTGTGAAGAGGATTAAAAGACAAATTTGCTAACCTCAATTCATTTTGAGGTTAAGATTAACAACGAAAGTGCTGCAGGCAACTGGCTTTAATAAAATAGCAAATCAAACAGAAATGTCTGTAAACTACCTTTAACTGCATTCACAAAGGTCAAATTGGATTTTGCAAAAATTTCAAGTTTCAAACTTGTAATTACTACTGAACAGACCTTATTCACTGACAACCATCCTAATTGTTTTTTTGACTCATCGTGATCGGTCAGATGACACAAGAGAACCAGTTTTGGGTCATTTCTAGAAAGTAACCATCCAGATACCGTAAGCCTTGCTTGAGACTCACATGCAAAGTGCATACACTGTGTTTATTTTATTTGGAGTCCCACAGAAGCCCAAGGCTGTTCCTCATGCAAAGCTATTGCAGCATAAGCCACTTTTCGATCATCAGGTTGAACTGTTCTCGTTTCGAAACCTTGTCGTTCCGTGCTGATCCAGGCCAGTTGGAATGGTTACGGTTTCTTTTTCCACTGTTGTGCTTGAATGTACATAACAAATACGTCAGTTGGTGATGGCATGAGAGGTAAACATTGGAGAACGTGTGCTATACAACTTATTTACAGCAGTGCCATTTTGTGATTTGTTTTTGTGAGTCTTTTCAATGGGATTTTTCTACAGTTTAATGTGTTTGTGCATCGTTCTGCGGACAAAACATTGCAAAAAATATCTTTCCAAGAACATTCAGAAGACAAAAAATATGAGTGGGATCTCATGTTTTTTTCAGCTTTATACTGTTCGTGCCATTAAAGAGATGGTAGGTCTATCCCTCACAGGGTTGTGTATGCCACCAGACACAAACACACACAAAAGGTAAAAGTTCCAGACTAGCTAAAAAGGACATTTATTGACAAAATATTAAATAAGGAATATAATACTATATTATATGAATTATATGAGGTATATGAGTTAAAGCATATATGTATATCAACCTCCCTGAAAAAATAGGCGTGTAGAAAAATAATGTACTATAGCCTACTAGTTAAATCATCATCAATAAATCATGAATATACACCAAACATAATTTTTTTTATTACATTTAATTAACCTCACCATTGCGACCTTTGCCAGTTACCTAAAAGTAAATGTATTACTTTGGCATGGCAAATTGACAATCATTAGTTGCCACGTTCTAAATACGTTCCACCAGCATGGTTAAGTATGGTTAGCAAACTGTGCTGAGAAATCCGGGCAGAGAGCGGTTGTAATCGTGACGTGCCGAACCGTGCTTAAGTGGAAATGCTACTGGAACTGTCCTAATCAGAAACGTTCGGCCCGATGGTGGAAAAGAGGCTGTAGTCTCATGAGAATTCGTCACAATACTACAAGGTGGCGAATTCGTACAACTTATACAACAACCAGTCGCATACACTTTACGAACACACGTTCGGAAGCTGGAAGTGTCGCCGTCTTTCGTGTTACAATGTTAAATGCAATAAATGCCCAAAATCTGATCACTTTTGGTTTTAAAAGATTGTTTACAAAATTGTTTACTGCCCTCAATTCGTCCCAGTATTGAAAAAGTAACAGCATATTGTTATGAACAGTGTAGGGGTGAATAAATGAGTGAGTATAAGTACATTTCCCAATTTTAGTTGAACTACTCCTTTGGCTCATTTTTTGAGCACAGACCAGACCAGGACATACTCAACAAAAGAAGACTCTTATGAGACAGGTTTAGTTTTCATATCTTTGTTTGCTGATAATTATGCTCACATAAACAGAGCTCTCCCTGACATCTTAAAATAGTCCTGGTAATTAACGTTGTGTTATAATCTTTCTGAATACTGACCCAACAAATCACGCAGTACCATCAACAGACTAGTAGGGCCTACGTACAAACATTAAAGCAAAGCACTAAAGCGGACAGAAGGCATGAAATTAAAAATTATATTTGATATTTTATGCATTTAAGTTGTGCACATTAGTAGGAATTTGTTTGAAAAGTAATATATATTATATATATATAATATTAATGAGTAACACTTTACAATAAGGTTCCATTTGTTAAGATTAGTTAATGCATTAGGTATAGTTAACTAACAATGAACAATATATTTACAGCTTTTATTAATCTTTGCTATTGTAGTTAATACAAATACAACTGTTCATTGTTAGTTCATTAGCTAATGTTAACAAATGCAACTTTTGGAAAAATGTATTAGTATATGTTGAAATTAACTAAGATTTATAAACGCTTAATAAGTATTGTTCATTGTTAACTAATGTTAGCAAATGTAACCTTATTGTAAAGTGTTACCTATTCATGTAATCATTTTTTCAAGCCTTTCATTTTATTGCATTGCATTGCAGTCACATATAAAATAAATATTTAAATTTCTGAGTCTCAACTAATCAATGTCACTGTCACATGAGTACAGCTGACCAAAGAACAGCTAGCAGTGTCAAGTTTTCAGACAGCTTTTATATTCTTATAGCTGATGAAACTGAAAGTGACTGTTACTATCCCTGTGTTCTCTAGTCACGTTCATGTCACGTTTCCATGTGGTCTGTCCCATGTTTTCTGTTTCACCCTCGCCAGTCACGTTCCATGTCACTCTTCCTTGGTATCCGTCCCGTGTTTTCGGTTTCACCGAACACGCTCCCTGTCATGTCTTCCTTGTTGCCCGCCTGTGTTTCACTGTCTCCGTTAGAACTACACTTCCCTTCGTCCTCACTCCTCATCACCGCTGTCACAGCATTATTGTCCGCACCTGTCGTCTATTTTATTATCACCTGTCTTCGTTAATCTGTCATTGGTTTTGTTTGCTCATTGGTTCCTTTGTTCTCTGTCTGTGTATTTAAGCCCTGTCTGTTTGTGCTGTGGTTGTCGTTCGTTAATGTTAGTATCACGTTTCCGTGTATCAGTTCCGATGTCTGCTTAAACGCCTTCTGTCCGTGTTCCCTGTCAGTCTGTCTACCCGTTCATGGTTACCCTGTCGTCCGTCCAAGGTTCCCCTGCTGTTCTCGCGTTCCTGCATGTTTTCCCATCCTGGACTTTCCTTTGTTCTAGTGTTTGTTTATTTTTTATCCCAATAAAGCCTGCGTTTGGATCCGCACTCTTGTCTGTCTTCCCTGATCATCACAGAACGAATGACCCTCTAACATGTATCCAGCGGTTTTACGTGCAAGTTGCAAGCTGCTGAGCCTCAAGCAGGAAGACTGTTCGGTGGAGGACTACACCCGCGATTTCCTCTTGATTGCGGGTGCCACTGACTTCTCTGACTCCGACCTGGTGGCGTTTTTCCAGGCCAACCTGAGTGGTGCACTCCAGCAGCGGTTACCACCGACGACGCGCGGCTGGACGCTCCGCGAGTTCGTTGAGGAGACTCTGCTGGTCTGCGCTTCGCCGTTTACTGTGGGCGTCATCGAGGAGAACCCTGCCAACTCCTCCCACAGTGGTAACCCTCCATTCGCCCGTGGTTCGTCCCTTCACACCTGCCTTGGTCAGTGAGCCTGCACGGTCCACTTCATCTGCCCGGAGGAGGAGGAGAAGACAGGCTTCCGCCTCCCGGCCCACGCCTGCCACGGCCAGTGAGCCAGAGCCCACGCCTGCCACGGCCAGCGAGCCGTTAGCCCCCGACGTCAGCGAGCCAGCGCCAGTCACCTCCGACGTCAGCGAGCCAGCGCCAGTCGCCTCCGACGTCAGCGAGCCAGCGCCAGCCGCCTCCGACGTCAGCGAGCCAGCGCCTGTAGCCTCGACCGTCCCTGAGCCAGCGCCTGTAGCCTCGACGGTCCCTGAGCCTGCGCCAGTAGCCTCGACCGTCCCAGAGCCTGCGCCAGTAGCCATGACCGTCCCAGAGCCTGCGCCAGTAGCCATGACCGTCCAAGGGCCAGCACCAGTAGCCATGACCGTCCAAGAGCCAGCACCAGTACCAAGATTGTCCCAGGTCCAACCCCAGTAGCCAGGACCGCCCAAAAGCCAGTGCCCCTCAGGCCTCCCGAGCTCCCCAGAGCTCCGCCTCCCGAGCTTCCCAGAGCTCTGCCTCCCGAGCTTTCCAGAGCTCCGCCTCTCGAGCCTCCCAGGGCTCCGCCCCTCAAGTCACTCGAATCTTCTAGGGCTCCGCCCCCAGAGACTCCAGAGCCTTCCAGATCTCCGCCTTTAAAGCCTCCTACGGCGCCACCTCCCTCGGCTCTGCCTCCAGAGCCTTCCAAGGCTTCGCCTCTAGAGCCTCCTACGGCGCCACCTTCCTCGTCTCCGCCTCCTGAGCCTTCCTCGGCTCCGCCTCCTGAGACTCCAGAGCCTTCCAGATCTCCGCCTTTAAAGCCTCCTACGGCGCCACCTCCCTCGGCTCTGCCTCCAGAGCCTTCCAGGGCTTCGCCTCTAGAGCCTCCTACGGCGCCACCTTCCTCGTCTCCGCCTCCTGAGCCTTCCTCGGCTCCGCCTCCTGAGCCTTCCAGGCCTCCGCCTCTAGAGCCTCCTATGGCGCCACCTCCCTCGGCTCCGCCTCCGGAGCCTTCCAGGGCTTCGCCTCTAGGGCCTCCTACGGCGCTGCCTTCCTCAGCTCCGTCCCCAGCGCCTTCCAGGCCTCCGCCTCTAGAGCTGCCTACGGCGTCACCGCCCTCGGCTCCGCCACCAGAGCCTCCCGAGCCTCCTGCGGCTTCGCCTCCTGAGCTTCCGGAGCCTCCCTTAGCTCCGCCTCCACGACCTGTCCCTGTCCGATGGCCTCCTCCCAGGCCCCCTGAACCGGCCCCTGCTCTACGGCCATCTCCCAGACCACCAAGACCTGTCCCTGTCCGAAGGCCGCCTCCCAGGCCTCCTAGACTCGTCCCCATCTTGTGGCCGTCTCCCAGGCCTCCTCGACCTGTCCCTGTCCTGTGGCCACCTCCCAGGTCCCCTGAACCGGCCCTTGCCAAGTGGTCAGCCCCCGGGCCATCTAAACCGGCCTCTGTCCCGTGGCCACCTCCCAGGCCTCCTGACCTTGTTCCTGACCTGTGGTCTCTTCCCAGGGCCCCTGACCCAGTCCCTGTCCTGTGGCCTCCTCCCAGGCCCCCTGACCCTGCTCCCATCCTAGGTCCTCCTCCCAGGGCCCCTGACCCTGTTCCTGACCTGTGTCCTCCTCCCAGGCCTCCTGAACCGGTCCCTGCCCCGTGGCCAACTCCCAGGCCGCCTAAACCTGTCCCTGTCTCGTGGCCAACTCCCAGGCCACCTAAACCTGTCCCTGTCTCGTGGCCAACTTCTGGGCCATCCAAACCTGCTCACCTATTGTGGCCGCCTCCCAGTTCACCTAGACCTGCCCTTGCCCAGTCAATACCTCCCTGGCCTCCTAAACCAGTTCCTTCCCGGTGGAGGATTCCAAGACCACCTGACCCTAGCCCGATATCGCAACCCCATAGACTGCCTGCCTTCCTTTTTCTCCTCCCCGGTCTGCCTGTCTGGCCCCTGTGTCTCCATGGACTGCCTAGTTGCCCCAGTGTTCAGTCTCATCTCCCTTTTTTCCCCCGTGGTCTGCCTAATTGTCCCTTGTGCCTCCTTGATTTGTCCCTGTGTCCCTTGTGCCCCGTTTGGTCTGTCTTTTCTCCCCCTCTTCTAGCCCCCCTCGCCTGGAACATTTTGTGTTTTTGGGTTTTAAGTTTGTTTAGACCGTCTGGAATCCGGTCCTTTGAGGGGGGGCTATGTTACGATCCCTGTGTTCTCTAGTCACGTTCATGTCACGTTTCCATGTGGTCCGTCCCGTATTTTCTGTTTCACCCTCGCCAGTCACGTTCCATGTCACTCTTCCTTGGTATCCGTCCCGTGTTTTCGGTTTCACCGAACACGCTCCCTGTCATGTCTTCCTTGTTGCCCGCCTGTGTTTCACTGTCTCCGTTAGAACTACACTTCCCTTCCTCCTCACTCCTCATCACCGCTGTCACAACCTTATTGTCCGCACCTGTCGTCTATTTTATTATCACCTGTCTTCGTTAATCTGTCATTGGTTTTGTTTGCTCATTGGTTCCTTTGTTCTCTGTCTGTGTATTTAAGCCCTGTCTGTTTGTGCTGTGGTTGTCGTTCGTTAATGTTAGTATCACGTTTCCGTGTATCAGTTCCGATGTCTGCTTAAACGCCTTCTGTCCGTGTTCCCTGTTAGTCTGTCTACCCGTTCATGGTTACCCTGTCGTCCGTCCAAGGTTCCCCTGCTGTTCTCGCGTTCCTGCCTGTTTTCCCATCGTGGACTTTGTTCTAGTGTTTATTTTTTATCCCAATAAAGCCTGCGTTTGGATCCGCACTCTTGTCTGTCTTCCCTGATCATCACAGTGACAATGAGAATATCTGATAAGATACAGTACATAGGGTTAACATGCAAATAACAAACAAAAATGAAATACATAACATTACACTAAACAAATCCACAACATTATGAATTAAGGCTGAACATGACAAGACTGAAACCCTGAGAATGAATACAATTTATAAACAAATACAATTTAAAGTATGGGTAGTGACAAGGAAATTACTATGAAAATGATTGTCTTTTGTCATTTTAAATCTTGTTCTGTGTTGCAGATTCCAAAGACAAATAATAAAATATGATCTCCCATGTGATCTCAATGAAAACAATTCCTGTCTTTAATGTGGCAAGAGTCTATTCGCTTACATTTTACTTTGTTCTCACTAACATGAATGACTTCTAAATGTTTATTCTAGATGTTGATGAAATAAAAAAATAAAAAAATCTAGAGACAGTTTTCTGACAAGATATCTTTATACACAATTTCACCAGTGTCAATACAACTAATGAATATGTAAATGTTCCAATGTACCAAGTAAAAGTAGACTCTCACATTTGTCTTGCAGCTGCTTCCCTTAAACACTGGGGGCCCAGCTCCATAACTTTATTTTTGGCCAGCCGCTGAGCCTTTAAGTTTTGCAGATGTGAAAGTAAACCCCTTATGACTTTGAGAACCTGGAAAACCTACTCAAAGGACCGGGATACTCTAGAACAGTCAATGACAACACTGAATCCTAAGTGCCTGGACCAAAGCCTTTCTCACACCCTCTCTAACATTGTTGCTAAACTGAAACAGAAAATGTGAAGATATGAAAGAGGCACATATACTAGATTCTATTAAACTCAGACCTTTTCTTCAACAGGATTTACCTGATTTGATGGGTGCCGATTGGGTCATAGTTTATATGCACAATAAAGAAACAGATGATATGCACAATGCTGTAGAATTCAAGGGAATTGCAGGAGTGGAATCTTTTCAAGTCCTTGATAATCTTACAGCTGCAACTGTCCAAAAGTGTATCAGGTCATTCACACAGTATCAATCAGGTAGCTATGAAAGCACAAGAAAGATTCAAAATAAAAGATATTTCTGTGCAAAGATATTTCTCCTAAGCTCATGCTGTCCACCCATGGCTCTGCTTGGAGAATGGATAATGGATCACAGCCTTGCAGATTCAGTCACCCAATTATTGTGGCATCGTATTCCTCTCAACAAGGTTCTTAAGATACAAGGTAAGGAATAAGGCTCATAGTCTTACCGTTTCTCTCTCTCTCTCTCTCTCTCTCTCTCTCTCTCACACACACACACACACACACACACACACACACACACACACACACACACACACACACACACACACACACACACACACTGTTCAGTGACATCAGGGAATCACATTAAGTGTATCACTGATAACCTCATACGGTTAAGGAAGTAAAATCTATGTAGCTAAAAAGATCAGATCTGATTGTAAATCCTTACACTAGTGTGACCAGTTGGGGCAGTATTTAAAAAGTTAGCAAATATGCCAAATATATGCACCATAAAACTGCAAAAATAATTACTATTTTAAAACACATTTCTTTCATTAGTCAGACAAATAGATACCAAACTCAGTCATTATTGTTCTGTCAAGCTGGTCAACCTGTGAATAATTTACTTATAACTGTCTTTAAATATGAAGTCACCTTAAAGGAATATTGGGTTCAATACAAGTTCAGCTCAATCAACAGCATTTGTGGCATAATGTAGATTACCACAAAAGTTAATTTCAACTTCTCAACCTCCTTTTCTTAAAAAAATAAAAATAAAAATCACTACCCCAAAATCTAGGATCCAGTGTGGCACTTACAATGGAAGTGAATCAGGCCAATCTGTAAACATTAAGGGTGCTTTCACACTTGGTTCGATTGCTTGGATCGAACCCGAATTCATTGCTGCCCGCTCTGTTTGTGTTCACACAGGAGCATTGATTCCAGGGGGGATGTGAGGAAGGTGACCCCCCTAATAATCAAAACAAGCAAGTACAACCCCCCCAATATTTATACCATGATCAATGGAAACATGTAAAAGCTTAATGCTGCAACCCACTCAAAGTTCAAGCCAAATTTATTATTTGAGTCCAAACCGCAGTCCAATTACCTCATCAACGTGAGTACAGGAGGCAGCTGTTTACCACTTTAACTAGGAAACAACTTGAGAAAACATCACTGTGTTAAGTATTAAAGTTTTTTCTTTTTGGATTAACCACTAAAACTTGCCATGCACAGAACAATACTTGTGTTTGTCTCCCGTGGATGCATAGAATGTGCAATTATTTGATGAATATTAGCATTTGTCTGGCACGAGACTGCAGATGCGCTGCAAAAGATGTGAAGAATGTGACCTGCGATCCGTAGGTGGTGTATTTGGACACAAGCAGGTAGGAGAAAATGATTATGCTGTAATAATTGTGATCGCGAGCCTGCAATGACGCAAATTATATGTCATCACAAGTGGTTCACTTCCGCGATTTGGTACAATAAAGTTCATATCAGCAGCGAACCGTACCTGAGTTCACATGAACCATACCCCAGACCTGGTTTTCAAGTGGACATAACCCCTTTTCAACACCTTAACAACTTTATAGCTCAAATAATACACAAGTTTTAACAGAATAATAAATGTAAGTGCTTTTACAAAATTATAAGCTTCACATTTCTGCCTTTAAACCTTCCAAATATTGGCCCGATTCACTTCCATTGTAAGTGCTTCACTGTATCCTCAATTTTTGCTCTTTGTAAAGAAAAGGGACAAGTCAAATTTAATGTTTGTGGTAATAGTTAGTCGGCATGCCACAAATGCTTTCCATAGCGCTTAACTTGTATTAAACACCAAATATTCCTAAAAACACACACACACACACACACACACACACACACACACACACACACA